>NC_140011.1:45713606-45878606 GCF_964263955.1 Coregonus lavaretus | reverse complement strand
CTCCTGGCCCGAGGCATCGACTTCAAGGGAGTCAACCTGGTGCTGAACTACGACTTCCCTACCAGTGCTGTGGAATACATCCACCGCATCGGTTAGTCCCTCCAGATCATTACACTACCACATCTACACAGTGCACTACTTTATACACCCTATCCCCTACACAGTACACTACTTTATACACCCTATCCCCTACACAGTACACTACTTTATACACCCTATCCCCTACACAGTACACTACTTTATACACCCTATCCCCTACACAGTACACTACTTTATACACCCTATCCCCTACACAGTACACTACTTTAGACCAGAGCTCAATACACCCTATCCCCTACACAGTACACTACTTTATACACCCTATCCCCTACACAGTACACTACTTTAGACCAGAGCTCAATACACCCTATCCCCTACACAGTACACTACTTTAGACCAGAGCTCAATACACCCTATCCCCTACACAGTACACTACTATAGACCAGCTCTATACACCCTATCCCCTACACAGTACACTACTATAGACCAGCTCTATACACCCTATCCCCTACACAGTACACTACTATAGACCAGCTCTATACACCCTATCCCCTACACAGTACACTACTATAGACCAGCTCTATACACCCTATCCACTACACAGTACACTACTATAGACCAGCTCTATCCACCCTATCCCCTACACAGTACACTACTATAGACCAGCTCTATACACCCTATCCCCTACACAGTACACTACTATAGACCAGCTCTATACACCCTATCCCCTACACAGTACACTACTATAGACCAGCTCTATACACCCTATCCCCTACACAGTACACTACTATAGACCAGCTCTATACACCCTATCCCCTACACAGTACACTACTATAGACCAGAGCTCAATACACCCTATCCCCTACACAGTACACTACTATAGACCAGCTCTATACACCCTATCCCCTACACAGTACACTACTATAGACCAGAGCTATACACCCTATCCCCTACACAGTACACTACTATAGACCCTATCCCCTACACAGTACACTACTATAGACCAGCTCTATACACCCTATCCCCTACACAGTACACTACTATAGACCAGAGCTCTATACACCCTATCCCCTACACAGTACACTACTATAGACCAGCTCTATACACCCTATCCCCTACACAGTACACTACTTTATACACCCTATCCCCTACACAGTGCACTACTATAGACCAGAGCTCTATACACCCTATCCCCTACACAGTACACTACTATAGACCAGCTCTATACACCCTATCCCCTACACAGTACACTACTATAGACCAGAGCTCTATACACCCTATCCCCTACACAGTACACTACTATAGACCAGCTCTATACACCCTATCCCCTACACAGTACACTACTTTATACACCCTATCCCCTACACAGTGCACTACTATAGACCAGAGCTCTATACACCCTATCCCCTACACAGTACACTACTATAGACCAGCTCTATACACCCTATCCCCTACACAGTACACTACTATAGACCAGCTCTATACACCCTATCCCCTACACAGTACACTACTATAGACCAGCTCTATACACCCTATCCCCTACACAGTACACTACTATAGACCAGCTCTATACACCCTATCCCCTACACAGTACACTACTATAGACCAGAGCTCAATACACCCTATCCCCTACACAGTACACTACTATAGACCAGCTCTATACACCCTATCCCCTACACAGTACACTACTATAGACCAGCTCTATACACCCTATCCACTACACAGTACACTACTATAGACCAGCTCTATCCACCCTATCCCCTACACAGTACACTACTATAGACCAGCTCTATACACCCTATCCCCTACACAGTACACTACTATAGACCAGCTCTATACACCCTATCCCCTACACAGTACACTACTATAGACCAGCTCTATACACCCTATCCCCTACACAGTACACTACTATAGACCAGCTCTATACACCCTATCCCCTACACAGTACACTACTATAGACCAGAGCTCTATACACCCTATCCCCTACACAGTACACTACTATAGACCAGAGCTCTATACACCCTATCCCCTACACAGTACACTACTATAGACCAGCTCTATACACCCTATCCCCTACACAGTACACTACTATAGACCAGCTCTATACACCCTATCCCCTACACAGTACACTACTATAGACCAGCTCTATACACCCTATCCCCTACACAGTACACTACTATAGACCAGAGCTCAATACACCCTATCCCCTACACAGTACACTACTATAGACCAGCTCTATACACCCTATCCCCTACACAGTACACTACTATAGACCAGCTCTATACACCCTATCCCCTACACAGTACACTACTATAGACCAGAGCTCTATACACCCTATCCCCTACACAGTACACTACTATAGACCAGAGCTCTATACACCCTATCCCCTACACAGTACACTACTATAGACCAGAGCTATACACCCTATCCCCTACACAGTACACTACTATAGACCAGCTCTATACACCCTATCCCCTACACAGTACACTACTTTAGACCAGAGCTCTATACACCCTATCCCCTACACAGTACACTACTATAGACCAGAGCGCTATACACCCTATCCCCTACGTATGTAATGTAATGTTGTCCATCTTTCTATATCTAATCCTAGGTCGTACTGGCAGGGCCGGACGCACAGGGAGAGCGGTCACCTTCTTCACCGAGGATGACAAGCCTCTGCTGCGCAGGTACGCCTGGGGGAGGAGCCTAGAGATCGACAGGGGGAGGGGATGTTTACTGTCAGGATACAAAACAAAAGCGTATTGGAAAGCACAGCCTGATGGGAGCTGTAGTATTAACTGGCCTCTCTCCCTCCTCCCTCTCTTTTCTTCTCTCTCCTCTCCCTCTCCTCGCCCTCTCTCCTCTCCATCTTCTCCCTCTCTTCTCTCCCTCTTCTCCCCCTCTCTTCTCCCTCTCTTCTCTCCCTCTTCTCCCTCTCTCTTCTCCCTCTCTTCTCTCCCTCTTCTCCCTCTCTCCTCTCCCTCGCTCCTCTCCCTCGCTCCTCTCCCTCGCTCCTCTCCCTCGCTCCTCTCCCTCTATTCTCTCCCTCTTCTCCCTCTCTCTTCTCCCTCGCTCCTCTCCCTCGCTCCTCTCCCTCGCTCCTCTCCCTCGCTCTTCTCCCTCTATTCTCTCTCTCTTCTCCCTCTATTCTCTCTCCTCCCCCCTCTATTCTCTCTCCTCCCTTCTCCCTCTATTCTCTCTCCTCCCTCCCTCTCTCTCTCTCTCTCTAGTATTGCCAATGTGATCAAGCAGGCAGGTTGTCCTGTCCCTGACTACATGGTTGGCTTTAAAAAGATGCACAGGTGAGTTTACAGCTGCCTAGAAAGGTTGAATACCTGCATGTGGTTTAGCTGATGTTTCCTGTGTTAATACCTGCATGTGGTTTAGCTGATGTTTCCTGTGTTAATACCTGTATGTGGTTTAGCTGATGTTTCCTGTGTTAATACCTGTTATTATCCAGTTAGTAGATGAGTTATAAATCATTATCTGTTATCCCTTAGCTTACTTTCCAATCCTTTCATTCTCAACCGAATCTCGAAAATCGAATTCCGGTCACAGTGTAGGGCTTCCGGTCACAGTGTAGGGCTTCCGGTCACAGTGTAGGGCTTCCGGTCGCAGTGTAGGGCTTCCGGTCACAGTGTAGGGCTTCCGGTCGCAGTGTAGGGCTTCCGGTCGCAGTGTAGGGCTTCCGGTCACAGTGTAGGGCTTCCGGTCACAGTGTAGGGCGCAAGATAAAACTGACATTTTGAGGGAGAGGAGAAAGTGAGAAAGGATGGAGGACGCTTGCCATGAAGCGCTGGGCGTCTTGTTATGACCTGCATTATCTGAATTAGGCCCACAGAACTACACGTAGGAGGAGCGGCTTCTATGGAGGGACTTGGAAGACATTCAGAGTTGGTTTATCGTTGAACCAGAGCAAACATTAGCTAGCTAGCTAACAAGCTTGTGTGTGCAGAGCAGCACTATAATTTAAAACACGTCTTACCTTTAATGTAGTTCATAAATCCAATGTGAAACGTCATAACTATAGTATCCAGAACTAGCATTGAAAAAGTCAATCCATTGTTCTCTAATTAAACATCTCCCTAATTTCTGAATCAAGCTTGTAACGTGGTCAGTAGGCTACAGTAACCCAGGCTACAGTAACCTAGGCTACAGTAACCCAGGCTACAGTAACCTAGGCTACAGTAACCCAGGCTACAGTAACCTAGGCTACAGAGGGGGGAGGGGCGGGTAGCCTACACACCCACTGGCAGAGAGTTCTGCTGGCAGGCAGACGCTGGAATACGTTTCTGAGTGACAGAGTGAGGGCTTCGTATAGGTGCTTTGTTGCGATTTCTGTGGGACTGGAAAAAAATGCCCGGAATGTAAAATAACGTTAACTGGTTGCCAATCTTTTAAAATAACGGTTTTTTTTCCGGATCAGTATAGATCACTTTTGTTTCAGGTTCTGTTCCTCAAATAATGTTGTTATTTTCCTGTTTTCGGTTCTTTTCCCCTGAACCGGTTCAAGCCCTTGTCCCATGGTAAGGTGAAGCTATGTTCCCTATGTGGTAATAGCTGTGTGATAAAGTGTTAATAACTGTTATTCCTTAGTAGTAAATAGGGCCGTGATGGTAACCTATTTGTACTGAACCATTCGGTACAGGGACTTCGGTTCAGTCAGTACTGTGAACCAGAATGAATACATAAACATGTATATTTTTTAATAAAACCTACACTGCGTTGTATGCCTCGAGTAAATCTGAGCTGAAAAAAACATTTCAAGCTATTCCGTTAAAACAACTACAACTAATCTTAACTGGCGGATTTCAAACTATCCTTTTGTGAGGCGCTGCCGGGAACTCTGTTGATGGCGAGTGGTGGGATCGATAAACCAGAATTGGAGGATCCTCCCATCTTTTAAATCTCCAGTTTTGGGAACATTTTGGTTTCCAAGTAGATTACAGTGGTGATGACAGTGTTAACAGTATGTCGCCACTGATCAATGAGAATAGCCAATGCAGAGTGGCGCGTGTAGCTTGTTGTTGTTGTTGTCAGCCAATCACAAGTCATCAAAGCGCCACTACAGTCATAGAGCCTCCGTGTGGCAAAGCAAGTTAGGAGATTATCTAATCAATGGAAAATGGAATTAAAATGATGGATTTAAAAGTTTAAATGAGATGTATATGCTACAACAACCAAGAGCCAGCAGCTGCTACTTAGTAACCTGAATGGAGTTGTTATTTGTAACTGTAGGACAGGGAGAAAGCCAAGCAGGCTCAATTAGCCTAGCTAGCTAACTTAGCTAACTAGCTTCTCTCGGTTTGATGCAGTCAAGATAGGTACTAGTAATCCTATTGGATGATAAATAACCAAGCTATGACAAGCTAGAAGTTAGTCTACTAGCGCAAGTGGGCTTGGTTGGTTGCTGCCTCTCCCGTTTCACTCGCTCACAGTACACACGCCTCAAGGTCCTCCTCCGCCTGCTCTCCCTGGTGCTGTATCAGCTCTGGTCCTCCTCCGCCTGCTCTCCCTGGTGCTGTATCAGCTCTGGTCCTCCTCCGCCTGCTCTCCCTGGTGCTGTATCAGCTCTGGTCCTCCGCCTGCTCTCCCTGGTGCTGTATCAGCTCTGGTCCTCCTCCGCCTGCTCTCCCTGGTGCTGTATCAGCTCTGGTCCTCCTCCGCCTGCTCTCCCTGGTGCTGTATCAGCTCTGGTCCTCCTCCGCCTGCTCTCCCTGGTGCTGTATCAGCTCTGGTCCTCCTCCGCCTGCTCTCCCTGGTGCTGTATCAGCTCTGGTCCTCCTCCGCCTGCTCTCCCTGGTGCTGTATCAGCTCTGGTCCTCCTCCGCCTGCTCTCCCTGGTGCTGTATCAGCTCTGGTCCTCCGCCTGCTCTCCCTGGTGCTGTATCAGCTCTGGTCCTCCGCCTGCTCTCCCTGGTGCTGTATCAGCTCTGGTCCTCCTCCGCCTGCTCTCCCTGGTGCTGTATCAGCTCTGGTCCTCCTCCGCCTGCTCTCCCTGGTGCTGTATCAGCTCTGGTCCTCCTCCGCCTGCTCTCCCTGGTGCTGTATCAGCTCTGGTCCTCCTCCGCCTGCTCTCCCTGGTGCTGTATCAGCTCTGGTCCTCCGCCAGCTCTCCCTGGTGCTGTATCAGCTCTGGCCCTCCTCCGCCTGCTCTCCCTGGTGCTGTATCAGCTCTGGTCCTCCTCCGCCTGCTCTCCCTGGTGCTGTATCAGCTCTGGCCCTCCTCCGCCTGCTCTCCCTGGTGCTGTATCAGCTCTGGTCCTCCGCCTGCTCTCCCTGGTGCTGTATCAGCTCTGGTCCTCCTCCGCCTGCTCTCCCTGGTGCTGTATCAGCTCTGGTCCTCCTCCGCCTGCTCTCCCTGGTGCTGTATCAGCTCTGGTCCTCCTCCGCCTGCTCTCCCTGGTGCTGTATCAGCTCTGGTCCTCCTCCGCCTGCTCTCCCTGGTGCTGTATCAGCTCTGGTCCTCCTCCGCCTGCTCTCCCTGGTGCTGTATCAGCTCTGGTCCTCCTCCGCCTGCTCTCCCTGGTGCTGTATCAGCTCTGGCCCTCCTCCGCCTGCTCTCCCTGGTGCTGTATCAGCTCTGGTCCTCCTCCGCCTGCTCTCCCTGGTGCTGTATCAGCTCTGGTCCTCCGCCTGCTCTCCCTGGTGCTGTATCAGCTCTGGTCCTCCGCCTGCTCTCCCTGGTGCTGTATCAGCTCTGGCCCTCCTCCGCCTGCTCTCCCTGGTGCTGTATCAGCTCTGGTCCTCCGCCTGCTCTCCCTGGTGCTGTATCAGCTCTGGTCCTCCGCCTGCTCTCCCTGGTGCTGTATCAGCTCTGGCCCTCCTCCGCCTGCTCTCCCTGGTGCTGTATCAGCTCTGGCCCTCCTCCGCCTGCTCTCCCTGGTGCTGTATCAGCTCTGGTCCTCCTCCGCCTGCTCTCCCTGGTGCTGTATCAGCTCTGGTCCTCCGCCAGCTCTCCCTGGTGCTGTATCAGCTCTGGTCCTCCTCCGCCTGCTCTCCCTGGTGCTGTATCAGCTCTGGTCCTCCGCCTGCTCTCCCTGGTGCTGTATCAGCTCTGGTCCTCCTCCGCCTGCTCTCCCTGGTGCTGTATCAGCTCTGGTCCTCCGCCTGCTCTCCCTGGTGCTGTATCAGCTCTGGTCCTCCTCCGCCTGCTCTCCCTGGTGCTGTATCAGCTCTGGTCCTCCTCCGCCTGCTCTCCCTGGTGCTGTATCAGCTCTGGTCCTCCTCCGCCTGCTCTCCCTGGTGCTGTATCAGCTCTGGTCCTCCGCCAGCTCTCCCTGGTGCTGTATCAGCTCTGGTCCTCCTCCGCCTGCTCTCCCTGGTGCTGTATCAGCTCTGGCCCTCCTCCGCCTGCTCTCCCTGGTGCTGTATCAGCTCTGGTCCTCCGCCTGCTCTCCCTGGTGCTGTATCAGCTCTGGTCCTCCTCCGCCTGCTCTCCCTGGTGCTGTATCAGCTCTGGTCCTCCTCCGCCTGCTCTCCCTGGTGCTGTATCAGCTCTGGTCCTCCTCCGCCTGCTCTCCCTGGTGCTGTATCAGCTCTGGTCCTCCGCCTGCTCTCCCTGGTGCTGTATCAGCTCTGGCCCTCCTCCGCCTGCTCTCCCTGGTGCTGTATCAGCTCTGGTCCTCCTCCGTCTGCTCTCCCTGGTGCTGTATCAGCTCTGGTCCTCCTCCGCCTGCTCTCCCTGGTGCTGTATCAGCTCTGGTCCTCCGCCTGCTCTCCCTGGTGCTGTATCAGCTCTGGTCCTCCGCCTGCTCTCCCTGGTGCTGTATCAGCTCTGGTCCTCCGCCTGCTCTCCCTGGTGCTGTATCAGCTCTGGTCCTCCTCCGCCTGCTCTCCCTGGTGCTGTATCAGCTCTGGTCCTCCTCCGCCTGCTCTCCCTGGTGCTGTATCAGCTCTGGTCCTCCTCCGCCTGCTCTCCCTGGTGCTGTATCAGCTCTGGTCCTCCGTCTGCTCTCCCTGGTGCTGTATCAGCTCTGGTCCTCCTCCGCCTGCTCTCCCTGGTGCTGTATCAGCTCTGGTCCTCCTCCGCCTGCTCTCCCTGGTGCTGTATCAGCTCTGGTCCTCCTCCGCCTGCTCTCCCTGGTGCTGTATCAGCTCTGGTCCTCCTCCGCCTGCTCTCCCTGGTGCTGTATCAGCTCTGGTCCTCCTCCGCCTGCTCTCCCTGGTGCTGTATCAGCTCTGGTCCTCCTCCGCCTGCTCTCCCTGGTGCTGTATCAGCTCTGGTCCTCCGCCTGCTCTCCCTGGTGCTGTATCAGCTCTGGTTAATAAAGTAGTTTACAAATGGCCTCCTTTGCTGCTTCCCTCACTCGGATCCGACCACGTCTATACAGAACTGGTCTCTATATAAAAAAATGTATTTATGCATTTATTGTGAATGATGTCACAGAAACTGGACTTTGGCCACAAATAGGGTGCTTTTTAATTTTGCGTATTTAGCAAAATAAACAAATGAACTACAGTAACTGTTGGAATTTTATTTTTGCGTAACTGAATCGTGACCTCAAAACCGCAATAAGTACTGACCCGTGGGTTTGGTGAACCATTACACCCCTAGTAATAAAGCATTATAGCCGTTATTCCTTAGCAACAAAGCATTATAGCGCTTATTCCTTAGCAACAAAGCATTATAGCCGTTATTCCTTAGCAACAAAGCATTATAGCGCTTACAGTGAGGGGAAAAAAGAATTTGATCCCCTGCTGATTTTGTACGTTTGCCCACTGACAAAGACATGATCAGTCTATAATTTTAATGGTAGGTTTATTTGAACAGTGAGAGACAGAATAACAACAACAAAATCCAGAAAAACGCATGTCAAAAATGTTATAAATTGATTTGCATTTTAATGAGGGAAATAAGTATTTGACCCCTCTGCAAAACATGACTTAGTACTTGGTGGCAAAACCCTTGTTGGCAATCACAGAGGTCAGACGTTTCTTGTAGTTGGCCACCAGGTTTGCACACATCTCAAGAGGGATTTTGTCCCACTCCTCTTTGCAGATCTTCTCCAAGTCATTAAGGTTTCGAGGCTGACGTTTGGCAACTCGAACCTTCAGCTCCCTCCACAGATTTTCTATGGGATTAAGGTCTGGAGACTGGCTAGGCCACTCCAGGACCTTAATGTGCCTCTTCTTGAGCCACTCCTTTGTTGCCTTGGCCGTGTGTTTTGGGTCATTGTCATGCTGGAATACCCATCCACGACCCATTTTCAATGCCCTGGCTGAGGGAAGGAGGTTCTCACCCAAGATTTGATGGTACATGGCCCCGTCCATCGTCCCTTTGATGCGGTGAAGTTGTCCAAGAACACCCCCAAAGCATATTGTTTCCACCTCCATGTTTGACGGTGGGGATGGTGTTCTTGGGGTCATAGGCAGTATTCCTCCTCCTCCAAACATGGCGAGTTGAGTTGATGCCAAAGAGCTCCATTTTGGTCTCATCTGACCACAACACTTTCACCCAGTTCTCCTCTGAATCATTCAGATGTTCATTGGCAAACTTCAGACGGGCCTGTATATGTGCTTTCTTGAGCAGGGGAACCTTGCGGGCGCTGCAGGATTTCAGTCCTTCACGGCGTAGTGTGTTACCAATTGTTTTCTTGGTGACTATGGTCCCAGCTGCCTTGAGATCATTGACAAGATCCTCCCGTGTAGTTCTGGGCTGATTCCTCACCGTTCTCATGATCATTGCAACTCCACGAGGTGAGATCTTGCATGGAGCCCCAGGCCGAGGGAGATTGACAGTAGTTTTGTGTTTCTTCCATTTGCTAATAATCACACCTACTGTTGTCACCTTCTCACCAAGCTGCTTGGCGATGGTCTTGTAGCCCATTCCAGCCTTGTGTAGGTCTACAATCTTGTCCCTGACATCCTTGGAGAGCTCTTTGGTCTTGGCCATGGTGGAGAGTTTGGAATCTGATTGATTGATTGCTTCTGTGGACAGGTGTCTTTTATACAGGTAACAAACTGAGATTAGGAGCACTCCCTTTAAGAGTGTGCTCCTAATCTCAGCTCGTTACCTGTATAAGACACCTGGGAGCCAGAAATCTTTCTGATTGAGAGGGGGTCAAATACTTATTTCCCTCATTAAAATGCAAATCAATTTATAACATTTTTGACATGCGTTTTTCTGGATTTTTTTGTTGTTATTCTGTCTCTCACTGTTCAAATAAACCTACCATTAAAATTATAGACTGATCATTTCTTTGTCAGTGGGCAAACATACAAAATCAGCAGGGGATCAAATACTTTTTTCCCTCACTGTATTCCTTAGCAACAAAGCATTATAACTGTTATTCCTTAGTAACAAAGCATTATAACGGTTATTCCTTAGTAACAAAGCATTATAACTGTTATTCCTTAGTAACAAAGCATTATAACGGTTATTCCTTAGTAACAAAGCATTATAACTGTTATTCCTTAGTAACAAAGCATTATAACTGTTATTCCTTAGTAACAAAGCATTATAACTGTTATTCCTTAGTAACAAAGCATTATAACTGTTATTCCTTAGTAACAAAGCATTATAACTTATTCCTTAGTAACAAAGCATTATAACTGTTATTCCTTAGTAACAAAGCATTATAACTGTTATTCCTTAGTAACAAAGCATTATAACTGTTATTCCTTAGTAACAAAGCATTATAACTGTTATTCCTTAGTAACAAAGCATTATAACTGTTATTCCTTAGTAACAAAGCATTATAGCGGTTATTCCTTAGTAACAAAGCATTATAACTGTCATTCCTTAGTAACAAAGCATTATAAATGTCATTCCTTAGTAACAAAGCATTATAACTGTCATTCCTTAGTAACAAAGCATTATAACTGTCATTCCTTAGTAACAAAGCATTATAACTGTCATTCCTTAGTAACAAAGCATTATAACTGTCATTCCTTAGTAACAAAGCATTATAACTGTCATTCCTTAGTAACAAAGCATTATAACTGTCATTCCTTAGTAACAAAGCATTATAACTGTCATTCCTTAGTAACAAAGCATTATAACTGTCATTCCTTAGTAACAAAGCATTATAACTGTTATTCCTTAGTAACAAAGCATTATAACTGTGTATCTGCAGTAAGGTAAAACGTCAGCTCCAGAAGAAACCACCCAAGAGGAGCACCATCCGTACCACCCCTCACTTTGTACTGAAGAAGGGAGGAGGAGAGAAGAAAGGAGGAATGGTTGGACAGAGGAAAAGAGACGGACAGGAGATGAAGGGAGAAAAGGGACAGAAGTCGTCTGTTGGAGTCCAGGGGACGAGGTAGGAGCTCTGATCATGTAGAGGAAACAAAGGATCTTTCGCAATTCATCTCATCTAGTCCTCGCCTCCTTCTCAACCCCATTTGGAGGAGGAGAGGCAAGGTCCTTCCCCGCTGACCTTCTTTTCCAGTTCCAAGATGAATTGAGAAAGATCCATCTGGGTTGATGTTGTCTGCTTTTGATGATATTTGTGTTTTAGTATATTGGGAGGTTGACACAGATCACCTCTGACCCTCAGACTGAACTAACACCCATCTGGGTTCTGTTTTCTCTCTCTCTCTCGTTGTCTCTCTCGTTGTCTCTCTCGTTGTCTCTCGTTGTCTCTCTCGTTGTCTCTCTCGTTGTCTCTCTCTCTGTCTCTCTCTGTGTCTCTCTCTGTGTCTCTCTCTGTGTCTCTCTCTCTCTCTCTCTGTCTCTCTCTGTCTCTCTCTCTCTCTCTCTCTCTGTCTCTCTCTGTCTCTCTCTGTCTGTCTCTCTCTGTCTCTCTCTCTCTCTCTCTCTCTCTCTCTCTCTCTCTCTCTCTCTGTCTCTCTGTCTCTCTCTCTGTCTCTCTCTCTCTCTGTCTCTCTCTCTGTCTCTCTCTCTCTCTGTCTCTCTCTCTCTCTGTCTCTCTCGTTGTCTCTCTCTCTCTCTCTCTGTCTCTCTCTGTCTCTCTCTCTCGTTGTCTCTCTCTCTCTCGTTGTCTCTCTCTCTCGTTGTCTCTCTCTGTCTCTCTCGTTGTCTCTCTCTCTCTCTCCATCTCTCTCTCTCTCGCGCTCTGGTGTTCTGTTCAATTCAAAGGGCTTTATTGGCATGGGAAACATGTGTTTACATTGCTAAGGCAAGTGAAATAGATAATAAAAAATGAACAGTAAATATTACACTCACAAACGTTTCAGAGGAGTAGAGACATTTTCAAATGTCCTATTATGGCTATGGACAGTGTTGATTGCCCTTTGGCAACAGGTCACAGATCTTGCTGCTGTCATGACACACTGGTACAGCGCGTTCGGAACGTATTCAGACTCCTTCCTCCTTTCCACATTTTGTTACGTTACAGCCTTATTCTAAAATGGATTAAATCGTTTTTTCCCCTCATCAATCTACACACAAAACCCCATAATGCAAAAACAGGTTTTTAGAAATGTGGGCATATGTGTATATATATTTTTTTAAACATAAGTATTCAGACCCTTTGCTATGAGACTTGAAATTGAGCTCAGGTGCATCCTGTTTCCATTGAACATCCTTGAGATGTTTCTACAACTTGATTGGAGTCCACCTGTGGTAAATTCAATTGAATCCTACAATGTGATTTTCTGGATTTCTTTCCCTAATTTTGTCTGTCATAGTTGACGTGTAACTATGATGAAAATTACAGGCCTCTCTCATCTTTTTAAGTGGGAGAACTTGCACAATTGGTGGCTGACTAAATACTTTTTTCCCCACTGTACCTACATACATACAGAAAGTGTTTTGGTTCCTTCCCCAGATCAGGGCGGCAGGTAGCTTAGTGGTTAAGAGCGTTGTGCCAGTAACCGAAAGGTCGCTGGTTCTAATCCCCGAGCCGACTAGGTGAAGAATCTGTTGATGTGCCCTTGAGCAAGGCACTTAACCCTAATTGCTCCTGTAAGTCGCTCTGGATAAGAGCGTCTGCTAAATGACCAAAATGTAAGTCTGTGCCTCGACACAATCCTGTCTCGGAGCTCTACGGACTATTCCTTCGACCTCATGGCTTGGTTTTTGCTCTGACATGCACTGTCAACTGTGGGACCTTATATAGACAGGTGTGTGCCTTTCCAAATCATGTCCAATCAATTGAATTTACCACAGGTGGACTTCAATCAAGTTGTAGAAACATTTCAAGGATGATCAATAATGGAAACAGGATGCACCGGAGCTCAATTTTGAGTATTTCATAATATTTGTAATACATTTCCAAAAATGTCTGAACCTGTTTTTGCTTTGTCATTATGGGGTGTTGTGTGTAGATTGATGAGAATTTTTTTTTATTTAATCCATTTTAGAATAAGGCTGTAACTTAACAAAATGGGGAAAATTAGACGGGTCTGAATACTTTCCGAAAGGCACGGTACATATCTGGCAGTAATATTTGCGTTTTCTCCCAGAATAATTCCCAGCTTTGTCATTGTTCTTTTTTATGATGTGATTTTAGTAAATGAAGAAGTTGGGAACTGATTGACAAAATATTCTCTCAGTAGAGGAAAAAGTGCATCCGTCTCTACCTCCCCTGTCGTTCAGTGTCTTTTTGTGTCTCCCTTTTTCTACAGACAATTGGCTGAGTCAGGATCTGTCTCTGATCTGTAGAGATGTTTAGAGATTCTGACCATTTTGTATTCTCTTTTGAGGTCAAAATAGTAATTTTAGTTTTGTGTTTTTGTTTAATTTCTGTACCAATCTGATTTCCCTGTGTGTTTTGGATAATATGGCGGTTTAGTGTTTTAACAGCTGACATTCTCATGCTCTTTTCTCTCAGCTCCGTTTTGCTTTATTGGCACGACGGAACAATGTAAATATTGGCAAAACCTATTTTTTAATTTACAATATTAACATAATTACAATTGTTAATGGGACAATAACTCTGTCACTCTGTTCTCAGGAAGAAGAAGAAGAAAGAAAGGAAGAACTGAAAAGACGGATGGAGATGGTCAGAGATATATATTTACTGTCCTGTGTTCTGGAGATGGTCAGAGATATATATTTACTGTCCTGTGTTCTGGAGATGGTCAGAGATATATATATATATATATATATATATACTGTCCTGTGTTCTGGAGATGGTCAGAGATATATATATATATATATATACTGTTCTGTGTTCTGTTATTGCTTATATATACAGATACGTGTGATTTGTATTTCTTGGACATTTGAATAAAAACTGTTGATTTTCATTATTTATTTGATTTAATAAGTCAGTTAAGAGCAAATTCTTATTTACAATGACTGCCTGACAACAGTGAAATGGAACACACCAGACATCACACAAGATCTACAAGACACACGTCTATCTGTCTTAGATATAAGATACAGACATACGTCTTGTATATCTATATCTTATATCTAAGACATATCAGCTGCACCATCGAGAGCATCCTGACCGGTTTGCATCACCGCCTTGTATGGCAACTGCTCGGCATCCGACTGCAAGGCGCTACAGAGGGTAGTGGTACCGGAGCGCCAAGTCTAGGTCCAAAAGGCTCCTTAACAGCTTCTACCCCCAAGCCATAAGACTGCTGAACAATTAAATGGCCACCCGGACTATTTACATTGACAATTTACATTGGAACAATTTCAAAGATTACAGTTTATATAAGAAAATCTGTCAGTTGAAATGAATTCATTAGGCCCTAATCTACGCAGCGCGACATCGCATTGAGTTGATCAGGCTGTTGATTGTGGCCTGTGGAATGTTGTCCCACTCCTCTACAATGGCTGTGTGAAGTTGCTGGATATTGACGGGAACTGGAACACACTGCTGTGCACGTCGATCCAGAGCATCCCAAACATGCTCAATGGGTGACATGTCTGGTGAGTATGCAGGCCATGGCAGAACTGGGACATTTTCAGTTTCCAGGAATTGTGTACAGATCCTTGCGAAATGGGGCCGTGCATTATCATGCTGAAACATGAGGTGATGGCGGCAGATGAATGGCACGACAATGGGCCTCAGGAACTCGTCACGGTATCTCTGTGCATTCAAATTGCCATCGATAAAATGCAATTGTGTTCATTGTCTGTAGTTTATGCCTGCCCATACCATAACCCTGTCATGGAAATTCACCACTAAGGACTAAAATTCAAAGTAAATTGAGCAATCTTTATTATCACGGCCGGAGAGGTTCACAAACTCAATCCAAGCTTGATGGAAACTCTAAGGGCGTTCCCTTTCAGTCCTTATAAACTGCTACACAAACAAGTCATATAAGCATGATTTACATTATTCATTATTAACGTTGATTCCTGCATGTGACTGACTTATACCACACCAGGCATTTTACCTTGAAACTGAGATCTTGTATCATCACTCCTAGTTCCCAGAGCAATGTTCTGGGCGTACTGCCAAATTGCTTATCAGTGATAGAAGGGATTCCTCCCCTTACAATCAATCAGCCATTTGCATGTACCCAACAAAGTTGGTTATTAGAAAAGCAGCATTGTGCTAAACATACGTTCATACACACAAAGAACATTTCCATCACAACCCACCATGGGGCACTCTGTTCACAACAGTGAAATCAGCAAACCGCTCACCCATCTGCCCGGTACAGTTGAAACTGGGATTCATGCGTGAAGAGCACACTTCTCCAGTGTGCCAGTGGCCATCGAAGGTGAGCATTTGCCCACTGAAGTCGGTTACGACGCCAAACTGCAGTCAGGGCAAGACCCGGGTGAGGACGACGAGCACACAGATGAGCTTCCCTGAGACGGCTTCTGACAGTTTGTGCAAACCCACAGTTTAATCAGCTGTCGGGGTGGCTGGTCTGATGATCCCACTGGTAAGGAAGCCGGATGTAGAGGTCCTGGGCTGGCGTGGTTACACGTGGTCTGCGGTTCTGAGGCCGGTTGGACGTGCTGCCAAATTCTCTAAAATGGCTTATGGTAGAGAGATTAACATTAAATTCTCTGGCAACAGTTCTGGTGGAGATTCCTGCAGTCAGCATGACAACTGCACGCTCCCTCAAAACTTGAGACGTGTAGCATTGTGTTGTGTGACAAAACTGCACATTTTAGAATGGCCTTTTATTGTCCCCAGCACAAGGTGCACCTGTGTAATGATCATGCTGTTTAATCAGCTTCTGGATATGCCACATCTGTCAGGTGGATTGATTAACTTAACCCCTCCCACCCTCTACTGAATTTATCTCCCAGCGTCTGTTGGAAAGCAGACTGAACCAGGTTTTCCTCTAGGATTTTGCCTTTGTTTAGCTCTATTCTGTTTATAAAAATAAATAAAAATACCTAGTCCTCGCAGATGACAAGCATACCCATAACAAGATGCAGCCACCACTATCCTGGAAAATGTGAAGTGCTACTCAGTGATGTTGTGTTTTCCCCAAACATAAAGTACATTTTTTTGCCAAATTTTTTTCAGTTTTACTTTAGTGCCTTATTGCAAACAGGATGCATGTTTTGGAATAGTTGTATTCTGTACAGGCTTCCTTCTTTTCACTCTGTCAAATAGGTTAGTATTGTTGAGTAACTACAATGTTGTTGATCCATCCTCAGTTTTCTCCTATCACAGCCATTAAATTCTAACTGTTTTAAAGTCACCATTGGTCTCATGGTGAAATCCCTGAGCTGTTTCCTTCCTTAATTAATAACTTCAAAGGGATATTCAGTGTCTGCTTTTTTTTAAAATTTACCCATCTACCAATAGCTGCCCTTCTTTGCGAGGCATTGGAAAACCTCCCGGGTCTTTGTGTTTGAAATTCACTGCTCAGCTGAGGGACACAGATAATTGTATGTGTGGGGTACAGAGAAGAGGTAGTCATTCAAAAATCATGTTAAACACTATTATTGCAGTGAGTCCATGCAACTTATTATGTGACTTGTTAAGGACATTTTTACTACTGAACTTATTTAGACTTGCCATAACAAAGTTGAATAGTTATTGACTCAAGACATTTCAGCTTTTCATTTATTTATTTGTAAAAATGTCTAAAAACATATCTACTTTGACAATATGGGGTATTGTGTGTAGGGCAGTGACACACAATCTCAATTTTTGTATCCATTTTAAATTCAGTATGTAACAACAAAATGTGGAAAACGTCTTGTGGTTTGAATACTTTCTGAAGGCAGTGTATTTGGGACAGATCCCCAGTGTCTGCCCATGGTAAGCATCATACAGACTTGTATATCATAATCTGTAAACCTCATTACTCCTGATTGTTATAATTTTGACAGACTAATGTAAGCACTCTACATATTAGTGTTATTTTGACAGACTAATGTAACACTGACTAATGTAATGACTCTATACAGACTAGTGTTAATAGAATATTAGTGTAACATTTGGTATTTGCCCGACCGTCATTGTAAATAAGATATATTTTTTAATTGACCTGCCTGGCAAAACATTTTTTGTAAGATGGCACGTTGATGACATCTGTCGTTAAACGTTCATTACTGCAACACAAGTGTTACCGGATGTCTTGCTGAACAACACTGATGACTCTGTCTTGTCAGTTTGCTCCCCATACCAAATAGGAGAAATTGTGCTCCCGAGTGGCGCAGTGATCTAGAGATCCTGGTTCGAGTCCAGGCTCTGTCGCAGCCGGCCGCGACCGGGAGACCCATGGGCGGCACACAATTGGTCCAGCGTCGTACAGGGTAGGGGAGGGTTTGGCCGGCAGGGATGTGGGTTCGTTTCCCACGGGGGGCCAGTATGAAAATAAAATAAACAAAAAAACATGTATGCATTCACTAACTGTAAGTCGCTCTGGATAAGAGCGTCTGCTAAATGACTAAAATGTAAATGAGACTCCCAGATCTTGATATGTAGTTATCAGGAATATGCAACATTGATTCCTATCATTAGAATAACAGTGGCCCTAGACTCTGAATGTCAGCTTTACCCAGGGGTGACAATAAGGCGGTCTGGTCCGGTAAGCAGAGACCCAGCCAGGCATATCGCAATATTTAAAAATACAATACCGGAAAAAAAAACGTTGGAAAGCAAATGGCTATTACAATGAAAAGACTCCAATCGGTCTTTTAGCTATCCAAATTCTTAACTTAATTGATCGAACAGTAGCCTAGCTTATTGGCACCAGCGGAGAACATCGGCCATGTCCCCGGCGTGTGCACATTCACTGTCTTTATCATTGGGTCAGTGCCACTTTGGTTTGTCTTTGGACAATCTTGTGTCTCCCGTTTTCTTAGGCCAATTATATGGATCAGACAACATCGGTTTTTGTTGATCTGTTTGTCAGCAGAGTAGGCTAACCTGTAGTTTCTGTAGTAGAAAAAAATAATGCGTGTGAACTTGGCTGCCCCCTACCGGTAAGAAATGACATCTACTTTCACCCCTGGCTTTACCTTATCAACACCCCATCGTGTATAAAAACAAACCGGTTACATTATAGAATCTATGAACATAGAAAACTGTCCGATTCTGTTCCGTTATATAATCTATAAACATAGAAACGATCCCATTCTGTTAAAGTAATGCCTGTCAACAAGGATGGTTTTCCTCCTTCAGGCCCTTTATTATTAGTATTATTTTGAATAATTTTGACAAATGTAATTTATATTTAACAATGTTTGGCTTGTTTGTGAATGGGCCGGAAAAAGGAAAACAATCCTGTTGGATCAGGAACTGGGTCAAGTGGTCAGGGCACCATAAGGTGAACAGAATACATAGACATGAACATAGTGTATAGAAACCGTCCCAGTATGTACAGTTCCGGCCAAATATGTTGGCACCCTTGCACTTTTCTTAATTTCAATTTATTTGAGAAATAGGGGACTAAGAAACTTTTGGTCACCACACCTTATTGGATCTTCAACATTGCAGAACCAATTGTATTTTTGTAAACTTAAGTTTACAATTGTAATGTAGAAAATAGAGACAAATGGCATGGACAAAATTATTGGCACCCCAGAGCTGGTAACAAATGGCATGGACAACATTGTCACCCCAGAGCTGGTACTTAGTTGCACAGCCTTTTGACCAAGATAACTGCAGACAAACACTTCTTGTAGCAAAATGATGCTTGCTGCACCTTTCTACTGACAATTTGGGGACTTTTCGCTGGCCACTGCAGAACAGTCCAGCATCTCTTCTTAACCACACCAGGGTGATAAAAAAAAAAAAAAAAAAAAGTATTTGGGGTAGTTGTCCTGCTGGAATACCCACAACCTTTAATGGAGACCCAGTTTTTGGACACTGGGTTGAACATTGGACTCCAAAAACCCTGAATCTGCTGATTCCATGATGTCTTGCATGTGTTCAAGGCCTCCAGAGGCAGCAAAGTAACCCAACAGCATCATCAAACCTCCCCCATATTTGATTGTGGATCAGACAATTGCAAGTGATTGCAAGTGTCCAAAAAACTGTGTCTCTGTTGAAGGTTGTGGGTCTTCTAGCAGGACAACAACCCCAAACACATAAAAGCACCCTGTAATGGTTCAAGAAGAAACGCTGCACTGTTCTGGAGTGGCCAGTGAAGAGTCCAAATCTGAATAACATTCATAACCCTATAGAGAGAGCTCAAAACAGCAGTTGAATAATTAGAACGGGTTTTCTGCTGAAGAGTGAGAGAAATTGCCAGTAGAATAATGCAGCAAGCTCGTTGGTGGAAGAAGAAACATTTGTTGGCAGTTATCTTGGCCAAAAGCTGTGCAAGCAAGTACTAGCAAAAATAAAATATGTTCTGCAATGTTGACAATCTAATAAAGTGTGGAGACCAACTTTCAAATGTCAACTTAGAGAATAGGGAATTATTTAAGAGAAGTTACAAGGGTGGCAATATATTTGTCCGTAACTGTACATGTAGTATATGGAAAGATACATATTCCTCAGACCAACACACTGGAACAGGAAGGTGTGTGGGGTTCAGTGTGGCTTGCGGACGGCAAGGTGTGTGTGCAGCCAGGTCACCCGTGATACAAGTCAGTATTCAACGTCCATCCATGTCTGAGGACGTCGGGAGATGACGTGGAAACCAGCCTGAACTTAACCCTAACCTTAAAAATGAGTGAGTTAATGCCTAAACTTAAATCTTAAACACTTTGTAATTTGACGTTTTAGAAACATGGATGAACGTCTAATTCTGCCGTGAGACTGTGAGAGCTGGTAGGTGTGTTTGTGTGAGACGTCTGGCTCTGTGAAAGAGAAGCAGCTCAGCTTCCCGCTGGGGTCCAACCACCTCGTCACCCCTCCATAACGCTCTGCTGCACAGGGCCTGGGGGGGAGGAGAGTTTGGTTGAGTCACTGTGTCTGGTTGATAGCAGCAGTCTTTGTGTCAGTTAAACAATGTGAGCCAGTCATTCACATCCGCATCACATGCCTGTCCACTGGTCACAACGAGAGGCTCTTAGCTAGCTGACGTAATGACACTCTGCTCTCTCCTGGCTCCGTTCCAGACAGACACTTTCTCTGGTTCCTGACTTCTCCAGGGATGAGTTCTAAATCTCTACCCTTCTAGAAGTGTATACTTGTTCTTTCCCCATTAATATGGTGGAACCTCCCTCCAGGACGGCACTCTTTAAAAAATTGTTTGTTTTTTTACCCCCGGATTCCGTAAATTTTCTTGCCCAAATTCAGTTTTCTACGTTTTATTTTTTCCAGGTTTCAGTTTCCCTCAGTTTTTTTCAGGTTTTCATTCTCAAAAATCACATTTTTTTTTATCATAGAAAAACAACTCAATTGGATGTTCTAAGTTCACAACAATGCTTAAACCACATCAGGAGATCCCTTTGAGGTCTTGGAAAAATCTACGAAATGTGGATTTTTGGGTGTAGTTACCCGTTAACGGAAGTGTGCATGCACCAGCCAGAGACCGTTGTTAGGTTAGCGATGTTTCTGGAGCGCTCATCTTATTGCAGAGTTTGCAAAACAAAACGGCCACTGGATTGATGCAAATAATCATGATATCATTCTGCCAGGTAGTCATGGGCTACTTTGTAGTTGACATTTAATTTAGTTTTATTGGTATTAAGGCTTTCCATCTACCAGAAGACGGTTGTCAATAGCATCATCGCTAACGGCTACACAAAATGTAGACATACGTGCACATTCCTGTGCCTCTTCAGAAAGCTGCAGGAACATACGAATCACTGATGCATTTTGTTAATGTCTTATGATTAACTTGGGTAAATGTATGAATGTTCTAATAAGTTCAATACGTTTAGTTGATTTCCTACTAATAAGTTCAATACATTTAGTTGATCTCCTACTTAGTTCAATACATTTAGTTGATCTCCTACTTAGTTCAATACATTTAGTTGATCTCCTACTTAGTTCAATACATTTAGTTGATCTCCTACTTAGTTCAATACATTTAGTTGATCTCCTACTTAGTTCAATACATTTAGTTGATCTCCTACTTAGTTCAATACATTTAGTTGATTTCCTACTTAGTTCAATACATTTCGTTGATATCCTACTTAGTTCAATACATTTCGTTGATCTCCTACTTAGTTCAATACATTTAGTTGATCTCCTACTTAGTTCAATACATTTCGTTGATATCCTACTTAGTTCAATACATTTCGTTGATCTCCTACTTAGTTCAATACATTTAGTTGATCTCCTACTTAGTTCAATCCATTTAGTTGATTTCCTACTTAGTTCAATCCATTTAGTTGATTTCCTACTTAGTTCAATCCATTTAGTTGATTTCCTACTTAGTTCAATCCATTTAGTGGATTTCCTACTTAGTTCAATACATTTAGTTGATTTCCTACTTAGTTCAATACATTTAGTTGATTTCCTACTTAGTTCAATACATTTAGTTGATTTCCTACTTAGTTCAATACATTTAGTTGATCTCCTACTTAGTTCAATACATTTAGTTGATCTCCTACTTAGTTCAATACATTTAGTTGATTTCCTACTTAGTTCAATACATTTCATTGATTTCCTACTAACCTACCCACAGATACTACATATGGGGTATCCTTGTATGTTTTAGCACAGCCCTCATTCTATTTTATAGGACCCTACTCCAGACATATTTCTTGCACCAATCCATGCATGCACTTCTGGAGAAGGATAGAGAATCAGAACTCAGGCTTTTGTCAACATCTGATAATAATCTGGGTAGTTTAGATGGACAGCACCATGCAATGTCACCAGGTCCACTCTCCCAGTCAGCCAGTCAGTCAGCCAGCCAGTCACCAGGTCCCCTCTCCCAGTCAGTCAGCCAGTCACCAGGTCCCCTCTCCCAGTCAGTCAGCCAGTCACCAGGTCCCCTCTCCCAGCCAGTCAGCCAGTCACCAGGTCCCCTCTCCCAGCCAGTCAGCCAGTCACCAGGTCCACTCTCCCAGTCAGCCAGTCAGTCAGCCAGCCAGTCACCAGGTCCCCTCTCCCAGTCAGTCAGCCAGCCACCAGGTCCCCTCTCCCAGTCAGTCAGCCAGCCACCAGGTCCCCTCTCCCAGTCAGTCAGCCAGCCACCAGGTCCCCTCTCCCAGTCAGCCAGTCAGTCAGCCACCAGGTCCACTCTCCCAGTCAGTCAGTCAGTCAGCCAGCCACCAGGTCCCCTCTCCCAGTCAGCCAGTCAGTCAGCCACCAGGTCCACTCTCCCAGTCAGTCAGTCAGTCAGTCAGCCACCAGGTCCACTCTCCCAGTCAGTCAGCCAGTCAGTCAGCCACCAGGTCCACTCTCCCAGTCAGTCAGTCAGTCAGTCAGCCACCAGGTCCACTCTCCCAGTCAGTCAGCCAGTCAGTCAGCCACCAGGTCCACTCTCCCAGTCAGTCAGTCAGTCAGTCAGCCACCAGGTCCACTCTCCCAGTCAGTCAGTCAGTCAGTCAGCCACCAGGTCCACTCTCCCAGTCAGTCAGCCAGCCACCAGGTCCACTCCCCCAGTCAGTCAGCCAGCCACCAGGTCCACTCCCCCAGTCAGCCAGTCAGCCAGCCACCAGGTCCACTCTCCCAGTCAGCCAGTCAGTCAGTCAGCCAGTCAGTCAGCCAGCCAGCCAGTAGATGGTCCTGCTCAGTACCAGCAGCAGTTCAGTAGCAGTGTCAGGTGAGACAGTTAACTAGTGTAAATAACAACTTGTGGTTACCTGCATATTTACTCTGAGATTAGAGAGTAGCTGAACGTTGTGCTGCAGGAGGGAAAAACAACAACAGGGTTAATTTATAGTGGTTCTAAACAGATAGGGATATACCCTACAGTCCCAGCTACCCAGATAGGGATATACCCTACAGTCCCAGCTACCCAGATAGGGATATACCCTACAGTCCCAGCTACCCAGATAGGGATATCCCCTACAGTCCCAGCTACCCAGATAGGGATATCCCCTACAGTCCCAGCTACCCAGATAGGGATATCCCCAGCTACCCAGATAGGGATATCCCCTACAGTCCCAGCTACCCAGATAGGGATATACCCTACAGTCCCAGCTACCCAGATAGGGATATACCCTACAGTCCCAGCTACCCAGATAGGGATATACCCTACAGTCCCAGCTACCCAGATAGGGATATACCCTACAGTCCCAGCTACCCAGATAGGGATATACCCTACAGTCCCAGCTACCCAGATAGGGATATACCCTACAGTCCCAGCTACCCAGATAGGGATATACCCTACAGTCCCAGCTACCCAGATAGGGATATACCCTACAGTCCCAGCTACCCAGATAGGGATATACCCTACAGTCCCAGCTACCCAGATAGGGATATACCCTACAGTCCCAGCTACCCAGATAGGGATATACCCTACAGTCCCAGCTACCCAGATAGGGATATACCCTACAGTCCCAGCTACCCAGATAGGGATATACCCTACAGTCCCAGCTACCCAGATAGGGATATACCCTACAGTCCCAGCTACCCAGATAGGGATATACCCTACAGTCCCAGCTACCCAGATAGGGATATACCCTACAGTCCCAGCTACCCAGATAGGGATATCCCCTACAGTCCCAGCTACCCAGATAGGGATATACCCTACAGTCCCAGCTACCCAGATAGGGATATACCCTACAGTCCCAGCTACCCAGATAGGGATATACCCTACAGTCCCAGCTACCCAGATAGGGATATACCCTACAGTCCCAGCTACCCAGATAGGGATATACCCTACAGTCCCAGCTACCCAGATAGGGATATACCCTACAGTCCCAGCTACCCAGATAGGGATATACCCTACAGTCCCAGCTACCCAGATAGGGATATACCCTACAGTCCCAGCTACCCAGATAGGGATATACCCTACAGTCCCAGCTACCCAGATAGGGATATACCCTACAGTCCCAGCTACCCAGATAGGGATATACCCTACAGACCCAGCTACCCAGATAGGGATATACCCTACAGTCCCAGCTACCCAGATAGGGATATACCCTACAGTCCCAGCTACCCAGATAGGGATATACCCTACAGTCCCAGCTACCCAGATAGGGATATACCCTACAGTCCCAGCTACCCAGATAGGGATATACCCTACAGTCCCAGCTACCCAGATAGGGATATACCCTACAGTCCCAGCTACCCAGATAGGGATATACCCTACAGTCCCAGCTACCCAGATAGGGATATCCCCTACAGTCCCAGCTACCCAGATAGGGATATACCCTACAGTCCCAGCTACCCAGATAGGGATATACCCTACAGTCCCAGCTACCCAGATAGGGATATACCCTACAGTCCCAGCTACCCAGATAGGGATATACCCTACAGTCCCAGCTACCCAGATAGGGATATACCCTACAGTCCCAGCTACCCAGATAGGGATATACCCTACAGTCCCAGCTACCCAGATAGGGATATACCCTACAGTCCCAGCTACCCAGATAGGGATATACCCTACAGTCCCAGCTACCCAGATAGGGATATACCCTACAGTCCCAGCTACCCAGATAGGGATATACCCTACAGTCCCAGCTACCCAGATAGGGATATACCCTACAGACCCAGCTACCCAGATAGGGATATACCCTACAGTCCCAGCTACCCAGATAGGGATATACCCTACAGTCCCAGCTACCCAGATAGGGATATACCCTACAGTCCCAGCTACCCAGATAGGGATATACCCTACAGTCCCAGCTACCCAGATAGGGATATACCCTACAGTCCCAGCTACCCAGATAGGGATATACCCTACAGTCCCAGCTACCCAGATAGGGATATACCCTACAGTCCCAGCTACCCAGATAGGGATATACCCTACAGTCCCAGCTACCCAGATAGGGATATACCCTACAGTCCCAGCTACCCAGATAGGGATATACCCTACAGTCCCAGCTACCAGATAGGGATATACCCTACAGTCCCAGCTACCCAGATAGGGATATCCCCTACAGTCCCAGCTACCCAGATAGGGATATACCCTACAGTCCCAGCTACCCAGATAGGGATATACCCTACAGTCCCAGCTACCCAGATAGGGATATACCCTACAGTCCCAGCTACCCAGATAGGGATATCCCCTACAGTCCCAGCTACCCAGATAGGGATATCCCCTACAGTCCCAGCTACCCAGATAGGGATATACCCTACAGTCCCAGCTACCCAGATAGGGATATACCCTACAGTCCCAGCTACCCAGATAGGGATATACCCTACAGTCCCAGCTACCCAGATAGGGATATACCCTACAGTCCCAGCTACCCAGATAGGGGTATACCCTACAGTCCCAGCTACCCAGATAGGGATATACCCTACAGTCCCAGCTACCCAGATAGGGGTATACCCTACAGTCCCAGCTACCCAGATAGGGATATACCCTACAGTCCCAGCTACCCAGATAGGGATATCCCCTACAGTCCCAGCTACCCAGATAGGGATATACCCTACAGTCCCAGCTACCCAGATAGGGGTATACCCTACAGTCCCAGCTACCCAGATAGGGGTATACCCTACAGTCCCAGCTACCCAGATAGGGGTATACCCTACAGTCCCAGCTACCCAGATAGGGATATACCCTACAGTCCCAGCTACCCAGATAGGGATATACCCTACAGTCCCAGCTACCCAGATAGGGATATACCCTACAGTCCCAGCTACCCAGATAGGGATATACCCTACAGTCCCAGCTACCCAGATAGGGATATACCCTACAGTCCCAGCTACCCAGATAGGGATATACCCTACAGTCCCAGCTACCCAGATAGGGATATACCCTACAGTCCCAGCTACCCAGATAGGGATATACCCTACAGTCCCAGCTACCCAGATAGGGATATACCCTACAGTCCCAGCTACCCAGATAGGGATATCCCCTACAGTCCCAGCTACCCAGATAGGGATATACCCTACAGTCCCAGCTACCCAGATAGGGATATACCCTACAGTCCCAGCTACCCAGATAGGGATATACCCTACAGTCCCAGCTACCCAGATAGGGATATACCCTACAGTCCCAGCTACCCAGATAGGGATATCCCCTACAGTCCCAGCTACCCAGATAGGGATATACCCTACAGTCCCAGCTACCCAGATAGGGATATACCCTACAGTCCCAGCTACCCAGATAGGGATATCCCCTACAGTCCCAGCTACCCAGATAGGGATATACCCTACAGTCCCAGCTACCCAGATAGGGATATACCCTACAGTCCCAGCTACCCAGATAGGGATATCCCCTACAGTCCCAGCTACCCAGATAGGGATATACCCTACAGTCCCAGCTACCCAGATAGGGATATACCCTACAGTCCCAGCTACCCAGATAGGGATATCCCCTACAGTCCCAGCTACCCAGATAGGGATATCCCCTACAGTCCCAGCTACCCAGATAGGGATATACCCTACAGTCCCAGCTACCCAGATAGGGATATACCCTACAGTCCCAGCTACCCAGATAGGGATATACCCTACAGTCCCAGCTACCCAGATAGGGATATACCCTACAGTCCCAGCTACCCAGATAGGGGTATACCCTACAGTCCCAGCTACCCAGATAGGGATATACCCTACAGTCCCAGCTACCCAGATAGGGATATCCCCTACAGTCCCAGCTACCCAGATAGGGATATACCCTACAGTCCCAGCTACCCAGATAGGGATATACCCTACAGTCCCAGCTACCCAGATAGGGATATACCCTACAGTCCCAGCTACCCAGATAGGGGTATACCCTACAGTCCCAGCTACCCAGATAGGGATATACCCTACAGTCCCAGCTACCCAGATAGGGATATACCCTACAGTCCCAGCTACCCAGATAGGGATATACCCTACAGTCCCAGCTACCCAGATAGGGATATACCCTACAGTCCCAGCTACCCAGATAGGGATATACCCTACAGTCCCAGCTACCCAGATAGGGATATACCCTACAGTCCCAGCTACCCAGATAGGGATATACCCTACAGTCCCAGCTACCCAGATAGGGATATACCCTACAGTCCCAGCTACCCAGATAGGGATATACCCTACAGTCCCAGCTACCCAGATAGGGATATACCCTACAGTCCCAGCTACCCAGATAGGGATATACCCTACAGTCCCAGCTACCCAGGGCCCAGTTTTTCAAAAGTTATCTATCTGGATTTCGGCTATTGGATAGGATGAAATACATAGAAATATAATAAACAGAACAGGAGTCCCCATTCAAGTCAATGATAAATGTTCTATTCACTTTATTTCTATGCATTTAATCCTATCTAATATGCGAAATCTAACTAGATAACTTGAAAAACTGGGCCCTGAAGGCAGAGACTCCTAGGCTTTCACTAATAAGACCTTCTTAGTTGTTCTACCTCATTTCAGCATATGATCAAGTCTTAAAGTCTGATACAATTCATCAAATGACACTGATAAAGTTGTTAATGTTTATAAATCAAATTCCCAGTTCATAACAAAATCCTAATAAAAGTACAAATGTTCATATCAAGTTCCGTGTTCATTAGGGATGTGCATCTTTCCCTTTCAAGACGATTCGATAGAAGGGCTCCGATACGATACAGGAACGATACGTTTTATTTTACATTTACATGTTAGTCATTTAGCAATGCTCTTATCCAGAGCGACTTACAGTTAGTGAGTGCATTCCTTTTTTCATACTGGCCCCCCTGTGGGAAACGAACCCACAACCCTGGCGTTGCAAGCGCCATGCTCTACCAACTGAGCTACACGGGGACACGTCATCGACCGACACGTTGCGATAACGTGCACTGTGTATAATATACACTACGTGACCAAAAGTATGTGGACAATGAATGTGTTCATGCAACACATTTTGAAACGATTCGGTACGATTCGGTTTGGTTAGAGAACGAATCGATGCACTAACATTTGTTGCATGAACACATTCATTGTCCACATACTTTTGGTCATGTAGTGTATATTACAAGTTATCGCAACGTGTCGGTCGATGACGTGGCACGCAACCATCGCTCTCTCTCTCCTCCTCCACCCCTCCTCCCCTGCTATACCCCCCCTCCTCCCCTGCTACACCCCTGCTACACCCCTTCCCCTCCCCTCCCCTGCTACACTCCTCCCCTAAGCACCCCTCCTAAAAATGTCCAACTGTAGCGCGCTGACTCTACAACCCCCCCTCTCCTTTCCTGTCCGTCCTCTCTACAACCCCCCTCTCCTTTCCTGTCCGTCCTCTCTACAACCCCTTTCTCCTTTCCTGTCCGTCCTCTCTACAACCCCTTTCTCCTTTCCTGTCCGTCCTCTCTACAACCCCTTTCTCCTTTCCTGTCCGTCCTCTCTACAACCCCACTCTCCTTTCCTGTCCGTCCTCTCTACAACCCCTTTCTCCTTTCCTGTCCGTCCTCTCTACAACCCCCCTCTCCTTTCCTGTCCGTCCTCTCTACAACCCCCCTCTCCTTTCCTGTCCGTCCTCTCTACAACCCCCACATCATCCCCCTCACTCATCCACATAACACAAACCCAATTTGAAATTGAGCGGGGGCGGGAAGGAATGTGTGTGTGTGGACTAGAGAGAGCAGCTGCAGGGTTTTAGGGCAGGCGACCGTTAGACAGGATCCCCTCCTCAGGGCCCCAGAACAGGAAACACATATCTGAGCCAGAATGGCTACGATAACAGGAAGTAATGCGCTCTAGCCTGCTCCCCTTCCTAACCCCTTTCACTCCTCGGTCCTGCTCCCCAGCCTAACAAAACTAACCCCTCTCATTGCCCTATCAGCTGCATCTCTATATAAATACTAGTGTAAATACAGAGTGAAACGCTGAGGAACAGATGGTCTCTGTATGAACAGTCAGAATTAAAATGTTAGTGTTCTCTTCACCGGTCGTCTCTCTCTATGACATCATCAAAGGCGTGGGACAGACGTTTCAGCTTCCTGAGACCGCTGGACACACTCTCCAGGTCCCGGCCAAACTTCCTGTCAATCACACACAGGACCAATCAGAGAGCAGGACACACCTGTCAATCACACACACTGTTCTGGGCAGGGTGGGGTCAATTCAGTTTCATTATTGGGAGTGTGGATGTGTGTGTGTGTGTGTGTGTGTGTGTGTGTATGTGGGGATGTGTGTGTATGTGTGCGTTTGTACGGGGATGTGTGTACTGTATGTGTGTGTGGATGTGTGGGGGTGTGTGTATGTGTGGGGTGTGTGTATTTATGTGGATGTGTGTGTATGTGGGGATGTGTGTGTATGTGGGGGGGTGGGGGGTGTGTGTATTTATGTGGATGTGTGTGTATGTGGGGATGTGTATGGGGATGTGTGTGTGGATGTGTGTGTATGGGTGGGGGGTGTGTGTATGTGTGGGGGTGTGTGCTCACCGTCTGAGGCTCTGAGTGTTGGGAGAGGCGAAGGGGCTTCGTAGTGCAGCCATCCGAACCAGCTGCCTCCTCCCTCCCCCATTCTTCACCCCTGTCACCTCAGGACTTCCCCTGCGTTTGGGCACGGTGGCTCTGGGGGTGCGTCTGGGGGTTGTTGTGGGGATAAGTGTGGTGGAACGGACGGGGGTGCGTCTTGGTGTACGGGAGGGGACCTCCCCGCTGTTCTCTGTCCCCTCACACACCCGGCCAGGTGTCACCACCAAACACTCCTCCTGATCCTGCACCACTGCTCTGTTCCTCTGAAGCCTCTGGGTGTGTGGGTGTGTGTGTGTGTGTGTGTGTGTGTGTGTGTGTGTGTGAGTGAGTGAGAGAGAGAGAGAGAGAGATCACAATTCAGATGAGCTTCTGAATTTTTCAGCATGTTTTTACAAAAATATAGATTTAGAGTTGGATTTGTATTGGTACAGGGCAACCCCAAACAGTTTCAGCTGGACTTTCACAGAATCAAAGAGGGAGTGCAGCAGGAGAAGCTCTCTCCTGGTGAAGACCAACGTTCCCTCTAAGCTGTGCCTTATAGAAGAAATATCAGCTCACTGAGAGAAGCACAGATTGAACTTCACTCAACTTTCTAGAGTTTTCCCTGTTAGTAAACGTTTCCCTTTACTGTGGCAAATGTGATCGAATCAACGCAATGTTAGCCACATGCAACATACTGAAACTAAACAAACTATGCAAGAGATTTTGTTGTAGGCAGAACACATCGGAGTAGGATTCTATTGCGCATAACCCACTCTACACCGACCTGTGCAGCATAACCAATCAGAGCTGCAGTAGGCCTATATGCAAATAGACCATTGCCATATATGGATCTGTGCGATTTACTTTCAACTGGACTGTGTTTACAGCATGAGCGGTCGTGAGTAGATGCGCTTGTTTTGAGATCAAAGAGAGAGCTGCGTGTAGCCACGTGTGCACATTTCTGTTAATATCCTTTGCTAGTTAGTGAGTTATTAGCCCAGTTATAGATCATTTAGTTCATATCCTTTGCTAGTTAGTGAGTTATTAGCCCAGTTATAGATCATTTATAGTCAGCAATGGGGGAGTGATTGCTTCCTACAAGAAAACGTGTACATTTCTAGACATCTTTGAAAAGCCAGTCAGGTAAAGAGATGCTTTTTGTCTTAAAGGGGCAGTGTTGTATTTTGAGACAGGTTTGAATAAGCCAAGTAGCCAATAGGCAGAGGGTAGCATAATATTGAGTGGCCGAGCCAGAGCCTGGACTTGAACCCGATCGAACATCTCTGGAGAGACCTGAAAATAGCTGTGCAGCGACGCTCCCCATCCAACCTGACAGAGCTTGAGAGGATCTGCAGAGAAGAATGGGAGAAACTCCACAAATACAGGTGTGCCAAGCTTGTACATTTTATTATTTTTTTTACATTTTAGTCATTTAGCAGACGCTCTTATCCAGAGCGACTTACAGTTAGTGAATACCTATTTTATATATATATATATATATATTTTTTTATACTGGCCCCTGTGGGAATCGAACCCACAACCCTGGCGTTGCAAACGCCATGCTCTACCAACTGCACTACATCCCTGCCGGCCATTCCCTCCCCTACCCTGGACGACGCTGGGCCAATTGTGCGCCGCCCATGAGTCTCCCGGTCGTGGCCGGCTGCGACAGAGCCTGGATACGAACCAGGATCTCTAGTGGCACAGTTAGCACTGCGATGCAGTGCCTTAGACCACTGCGCCACCCAGGAGCTTTAGTGTCATACCCAAGAAGACTCGAGGCTGTAATCGCTGCCAAAGATGCTTCAACAAAGTACTGCGTAAAGGGTCTGAATACATATGTAAATGTAATATTTCAGTTTTTTTTATTTTTAATACATTTGCAAAAATGTCTAAAAAACGGTTTTTCCCTTGTCATTATGGGGTAGTGTGCGTAGATTGATGAGGAAAAAACAATTAAATCAATTTTAGAATAAGGCTGTAACGTAGCAAAATATGAAAAAAGTCAAAAGGGGTCAGAATACTTTCCGAAGGCACTGTATATACATTTTGCTGACAGAGTTACATTAGTTATCTTGTTTTTAATCCCACCCTTCAGCTCCACTCAACCCCTCCCATCCATCTCTTAACACCATCCATTTAGTATTTATATTTGCCATATATTTTTCAACTGTGATGTTTCACAAAAGTTCTTAAAACTTTATTTTCTCATTGTTTCTACAGATAAATTAAACATTTTTGCTAAAAGTATTATTGATCGATTGACTATGACTTTTCAAATCCCCCAGTAGTGCTATCTGCAGAGTCAGCTCCAGGTAAATGTTGCACTTCTTCAACCATTCCTGGACCTGCGACCAAAAACAAGCTACAGATGGAAACAAATGACCTAATGATTGCCTCTTCGCAGCAAAATCTGTAGGGCTGGGATGGTTGACATAACTCCACCAGTCCCATTTATGATATCATTTACAAAGATTATACCCTTTTAAAACATTTTTTCAAAAAAAATTATATATTTTTTAATCAATTAGTATATTTGAGTTTAACCACAATATTTGTTGTATTATTTGTTCTGTCGTTTCTGGTGGATTAAACTGAAATCGCTACCAAGTTTCTATGGCTTGTTTTAAATAGTGATTTTTGGAGATTATTTCATTTTCAAATAACCGAAAGTGAGAGGTTGTAATCTGAATAAAGGGAAAAAGGCCGTTCTCGAACATGGTGTGAGACATTCTTACTAATCTGCTAGAGAAGCAGTTAAAATCTAAATGTAAAATCTTACTAAAATGTACTAAATCTTTCCCTGACTCCATGAGCTAATAAATATACTGGAGTTCGGCCTAAACATGGTCCGTGTCTGGTTGTCATGGTTGGTGTGTTTAAACATGGTCCGTGTCTGGTTGTCATGGTTGGTGTGTTTAAACATGGTCCGTGTCTGGTTGTCATGGTTGGTGTGTTTACAAGTAGGCTACAACTTCTACTGTAGTTCTCTCTGTGTTATGGAGGCTTAGCTGATTGTTGGTGTAAGCCTTGAAGAGAAGATGAGGTATTAATATGGAGGGGATGGTGTGGGTGACTGACTGGTGTCTGCTGACTGGTGTCTGCTGACTGGTGTCTGCTGACTGGTGTCTGCTGACTGGTGTCTGCTGACTGGTGTCTGCTGACTGGTGTCTGCTGAGGGTGGGGGGGGTGGATATAGTACCTTGTTAGAGTGTGTATTGATGGGGACAGAGTAGTAAGATGTTGGATAATCACTGACTACTGTATGGCCTACAGACTAATCCTGCTGCTGAGGACGATGACCTGGACACCAGCTTCAGCAGGACAGAGCCTGTAGACCCATTGGATGAAAGCTTTCAGCCTGGAATAAGCCTCAAGCACAACATCTGACTTTGAAACAAGCCAGGACAGCCAGCCAAAAAGGTATTTATAAAGGCACAATACCCTGGAGAAAACAAAGATCCCCAATACACTAAACTGTCTACAAGACAAGTGCTCCTCAAACTTTTCCCACCCTTGCAGTCAGTTCTTTGGCATTGGGGGAGAGGGGCTGTCAGTGTACTCTTCTAGCCTAGTCACTATTGTTGGCAGTGCTTGTCAGCTAAACCAGCTGCCATTACCCAATACACGAGGTTCACCAGCTGAAGAACATTCTGGAACATTCAACCAACACAACATCCATATTCAGTTAGACTGATGTTGTAGTATAATATAGAATGAACAAAGCTGCATTGTGCTATAGATATTGCCAGCTGTTGTACAGTATGTATATAATGCTGTTTTTTCTCTCTTTTTTTAAGTGTCCTGACAAGCGACTAAATGATTCCAGCTGCATCAGAAACCAATAGAGTGTTAACTTCATCTTCTGGATCAATTCATTGTGATATTCATGAAATGTATTTTGGATAAACTAGCTTCAGTCTTACTGCTAAAACAAATGATGCAGGGAGTTGGTGTATCATTTAAACTAATTTGTTGGCAAGTAAATATGTTTCAAAACAGCAGATTAGTCTGTCAATATAGCAAATAAGTAGACATGGCTTGTCTTCAAGACAACGTTTATTTGCTCTGGAGACCGAGGTGAGTTTACACAGCAGTATGCAGGAACAGTTATGGAAATGTATTGACATACACCGAGTATACCAAACATTAGGAACCCCTTCCTAATATCGAGTTGTGCGCGTGCCCTTCTTAAACCGGTCTCCTCCCTTTCATCTATACTGATTGAAGTGGATTTAACAAGTGACATCAATAAGGGATCATAGCTTTCACCTGGTCAGTCTGTGTCATGGAAAGAGCAGGTGTTCTTAATGTTTTGTACACTCAGTATTTATACAGTAGAAGAAACATATACTATTAATGCTTATAATAAATCCTGAAGTTCTGCAAAGGTAATACTGGCATATGGTGTGTTTAGGTGGTGCAGTATTACTGCTGTAGCAGCATGGTGCAGAATATAAGACATCTCAGACACGTTAGCTAGCTAGCTACAACACACAGGTGTAGTTACTCCAAGACATCTCAGACACGTTAGCTAGCTAGCTACAACACACAGGTGTAGTTACTCCAAGACATCTCACACACAGACACGTTAGCTAGCTAGCTACAACACACAGGTGTAGTTACTCCAAGACATCTCACACAGACACGTTAGCTAGCTAGCTACAACACACAGGTGTAGTTACTCCAAGACATCTCAGACACGTTAGCTAGCTAGCTACAACACACAGGTATAGTTACTCCAAGACATCTCACACACGTTAGCTAGCTAGCTACAACACACAGGTATAGTTACTCCAAGACATCTCACACACGTTAGCTAGCTAGCTACAACACACAGGTGTAGTTACTCCAAGACATCTCAGACACGTTAGCTAGCTAGCGTCAACCTAGGTATGCTGCAATGTCCTGGCAGATAGGAACATCGTTGAGACTAGTCAAATGGTTCTATTGAACAAGGACAGCCATATCCACTAGTATGATTGTGCAATTGGCAAAACACAAAGGTCACAATAATTGCTAAAAAAAAACATGACTATTCATTTTTAGATCAGACAGCATGCTCAATCAATCAATGGCATCTCCCGGTGCAAAAATAGTGCATAATTATGTCTGAAACACCCTCTCATCACTCATAAGGATGAGGTAGGGAGACTGGAAAAACACTAGCTGTGAAGTTTCCCTTTAATATGAACTCCTGCAGAATTACGCATTTCTTCCATTAAAATTACACCCCAAATGTAGGCAAAATGGACTCTGGAACAGGAGTGGAGAAAATTGATTTATTTTCTTTCAGCATCTTGAGAGAATACAAATGCGCAGTTAGATACCGTCTGTAGAGGTGCTGTCTTTAATCAGCATCATAAAAGCTGATAGTATTTCAACCACATAAAATATGCATCCAATCCAAACTGAAATCTTATCAGCAACACATTCGATCGTTTTTTTCACAGCTTTCTATTTCCTTACAACTGGTCAAACTGATGTCATTTGGAAATGTTGCACAGAAAACATGTTTTTGTTGAGTTATTACATTTTCTCCCCGGCCCCTAAACGTCTTTGCTCTTCTAAAGAAGCAGAAATGACAGAACTTTACCGATGTCAACTAGAAGCATTCATTCTATTGATTTATGAAATTCTGGTGAGCAAGGGTTTACTGAGTCTTCTAGGGCAACATATAATGACAGAAGAAAAGCTGCATCTATCTAATTATAGACAAGTTTGACTAACAAATAGCCTACTAAGATGTCGGAAATTTTAAGCACTCCCTGTCAAAGAAATCGTTCCGCCAGATCTGACTATAACCTACAGAGCATTTTCTATATTTGCGGGTTAGGGTCAGTTGCTGGCCTCAGATTTTCACTTTATCACATATACAGTTGAAGTCGGAAGTTTACATACACTTAGGTTGGAGTCATTAAAACTCGTTTTTCAACCACTCCACAAATTTCTTGTTAACAAACTATAGTTTTGGCAAGTCAGTTAGGACATCTATTTTGTGCATCACACAAGTAATTTTTCCAACAATTGTTTACAGACAGATTATTTCACTTATAATTCACTGTATCACAATTCCAGTGGGTCAGAAGTTTACATACACTAAGTTGACTGTGCCTTTAAACAGCTTGGAAAATTCCAGAAAATGTCATGGCTTTAGAAGCTTCTGATAGGCTAATTGACATCATTACTAACTGAGTGTATGTAAACTTCTGATGTGACGAAAGAAATAAAAACTGAAATAAATCATTCTCTCTACTATTATTCTGACATTTCACATTCTTAAAATAAAAGTGGTGATCCTAACTGACCTAAGACAGGGACTTTTTACTAGGATTAAATGTCAGGAATTGTGAAAAACTGAGTTTAAATGTATTTGGCTAAGGTGTATGTCCAACTGTAGGTTGTCTCCTACCTGGTACACTCCCCCGATGTGGCTGCGTGCGCTGCGTGTGAGCTGGCAGACAGCGCCGGTCTTCTGATTGGCCTGCAGACTCTCCCAGGTGGGGTCAGGGGTCGGCTCAGGGTCTGGCAGGGAGTTGGTCTGGAGGAACAATACACCACTTTACTGGGCCGTTATCGATCTGGACGAGAGGATCATTACCTTAGCCCCCCCGACACACACTGGGTACAAAACATTAGGAACACTTGCGCTTTCCATGACATACCTACCAGCTGAAACCAGGTTAAGGCTATGATCCCTTATTGAAGTCACTTGTTAAATCCACTTCAATCAGTGTAGATGAAGGGGAGGAGACAGGGCAGAGAATGTTTTTTAAGCCTTGAGACATAATAATATGCCATTTAGCAGACGCTTTTATCCAAAGCGACTTACAGTCATGTGTGCATACATTTTTACGTATGGGTGGTCCCGGGGATCGAACCCACTACCCTGACGTTACAAGCGCCATGCTCTACCAATTGAGCTACAGAGGACCACATGGATTGTGTATGTGTGCCATTCAGAGGGTGAATGGGCATGGTAGTAGGTGCCAGGCGCACTGGTTTGTGTCAATAACTACAACGCTGCTGGGTTTTTCACACAACAGTTTCCTGTGCGTATCAAGAATGGTCCACTACCCAAAGGACATCCAGCCAACTGGACACAACATGGGTCAGCATCACTGTGGAACGCTTTAAAGTCCATGCCCTGACGAATTGAGGCTGTTCTGAGGGCAAAGGGGGGGGAAGGTGTTCTTAATGTTTTGTAAACTCAGACACACACACCCTGGACAGAGAGCAGTTGTAGGGGTTAGTTGCTTTGCTCAAGGGCCCAATGGCAGGAGATGTTATCTAGGATGATGTCTTTCTGTGCATCCCAAATTGCACCCTATTCCCTAGGGCTCTGTCTTTCTGTGCATCCCAAATTGCACCCTATTCCCTAGGGCTCTGGTCAAAAGTAGTGCACTACATAGGGAACAGAGTGCCATTGGGGACGTGTACAGCTTGATTCAGCCCTCCTACCTGTACGGAGCGCAGCGGCAGCCTCTTCTTCAGAGACATGCGGAGGGAGTTGATGGAGGAGGAGGAGCGTAGCTTCCTGAAGCGGTCGGGGGGGGGGGCCTCAGGGGAGCTGGACTCGCCCCCGTCTGACTCCTCCAGAACGCTGTGAGCCCTCCACACCGCCACACCACTCATCACCGACGACGACATACTGAAGCTGGCCAATCAGAGAGGGGAGAGCAAGAGATCAGGGCCGCGTTCAGCACACACAACATTGTAGAGTATTCAGATAGAAATATGTTATGTAGAACAAACATGCCTCACCTCAAATGTAAAAGATATGCACATAATAAAACAGGGATATTTTAGACAGTGTCTGTCTTTCCCATCCATTTGGGATGAAGTTCTGCATGGGCTCATTTAACACGTCTGACAAACTGTGATTTTGGAGTGAACTCTCTCTTTAACTAGAAGCCTGTAGAAGTTTGTTCCAGGGCGTCAGTGTGCTAGGCACATACCATAACCCGGTAACCGATAAGTGGTCGAGGAGTGTGTCAATTTGGTATTTTATTAGGATCCCCAATAGCTGTTGCAAAAGCGGCAGCTACTCTTCCTGGGGTCCACACAGAACATGACATAATACAGAACATTAGACAAGAACAGAACTACATAATTACAATTTTAAAAAGGCACACGTAGCCTATATATCAATACATACACACAAACTATCTAGGTCAAATAGCGGAGAAGGGTTGTGCCGTGAGGTGTTGCTTTATCTGTTTTTTGAAACCAGGTTTGATGTTCATTTGAGCAATATGAGAAGGAACGGAGTTCCATGCAATAATGGCTCAATATAATACTGTACGCTTTCTTGAATTCTTTCTGGATTTGGGGACTGTGAAAAGACCCCTGGTGGCATGTCTGGTGGGGTAAGTGTGTGTGTCAGAGATGTGTGTGTAAGTTGACTATGCAAACAATTTGGGATTTTCAACACGTTTCTTATAAAAAGAAGAAGTGATGCAGTCAGTCTCTCCTCAACTCTTAGCCAAGAGAGACTGGCATGCATAGTATTTATAATCAGCCCTCTGATTACAATGAAGAGCAAGACGTGCCGCTCTGTTCTGGGCCAGCTGCAGCTTAACTAGGTCTTTCCTTGCAGCACTGGACCACACGACTGGACAATAATCAAGATAAGACGAAACTAGAGCCTGCAGGACTTGCTTTTTGGAGTGTGGTGTCAAAAAAGCAGAGCATCTCTTTATTATGGGCAGACCTCTCCCCAGCTTTACAACCATTTAATCTATATGTTTTGACCATGACAGTTTACAATGTAAGGTAATGCCAAGTAATTTAGTTACATTGACATTCTTGGGCATAGGGACTATGGTGGTCTGCTTGAAACGTACAGTTGAAGTCGGAAGATTACATACACCATAGCCAAATATATTTAAACTCAGTTTTTCACATTTCCTGACATTTAAACCTAGTAAAAATTCCCCGTCTTAGGTCAGTTAGGATCACAACTTTATTTTAGGAATGTGAAATGTCAGAATAATAGTAGAGAATTATTTATTTCAGCTTTTCTTTCTTTCATCACATTCCCAGTGGGTCAGAAGTTTACATACACTCAATTAGTATTTGGTAGCATTGCCTTTAAATTGTTTAACTTGGGTCAAACGTTTTGGGTAGAATTCCACAAGCTTCCCACAATAAGTTGGGTGAATTTTGGCCCATTCCTCCTGACAGAGCTGGGGTAACAGTCAGGTTTGCAGGCCTCCTTGCTCGCACACGCCTTTCAGTTCTGCCCACAAATGTTCTATAGGATTGAGGTCAGGGCTTTGTAATGGCCACTCCAATACCTTGACTTTGTTGTCCTTAAGCCATTTTGCCACAACTTTGGAAGTATGCTTTGGGTCATTGTCCATTTGGAAGACCCATTTGCGACCAAGCTTTAACTTCCTGACTGATGTCTTGAGATGTTGCTTCAATATATATCCACATAATTTTCCTTCCTCATGATGCCATCCATTTTGTGAAGTGCACCAGTCCCTCCTGCAGCAAAGCACCCCCACAGCATGATGCTGCCACCCCCGTGCTTCACGGTTGGGATGGTGTTCTTCAGCTTGCAAGCCACCCCCTTTTTCCTCCAAACATAACGATGGTCATTATGGCCAAACAGTTCTATTTTTGTTTCATCAGACCAGAGCACATTTCTCCCAAAAGTATGATCTTTGTCCCCATGTGCAGTTGCAAACATAGTCTGGCTTTTTTATGGCGATTTTGGAGCAGTGGCTTCTTCCTTGCTGAGCGGCCTTTCAAGTTATGTCAATATAGGACTAGTTTTACTGTAGATAGATACTTTTGTACCTGTTTCCTCCAGCATCTTCACAAGGTCCTTTGCTGTTGTTCTGGGATTGATTTGCACTTTTTGCACCAAAGTACATTCATCTCTAGGAGACAGAATGCGTCTCCTTCCTGAGCGGTATGAGAGCTGCGTGGTCCCATGGTGTTTATACTTGCATACTATTGTTTGTACAGGTGAACGTGGTACCTTCAGGCATTTGGAAATTGCTCCCAAGGATGAACCAGACTTGTGGAGGTCTACAAATTTTTTTCTGAGGTCTTGGCTGATTTCTTTTGATTTTCTCATGATGTCAAGCAAAGAGGCACCTTGAAATACATCCACAGGTACACCTCCAATTGACTCAAATGATGTCAATTAGCCTATCAGAAGCTTCTAAAGCCATTACATAATTTTCTGGAATTTTCCAAGCTGTTTAAAGGCACAGTCAACTTAGTGTATGTAAACTTCTGACCCACTGGAATTGTGATACAGTGAATTATAAGTGAAATAATCTGTCTGTAAACAACATGCACAAAGTAGATATCCTAACCGACTTGCCAAAACTATAGTTTGTTAACAAGAAATTTGTGGAGTGGTTGAAACACTTAGGTTGGAGTCATTAACTTGTTTATGTAAACTTCCGACTTCAACTGTAGCTAGTAGCTACCACAGCCAGTTCAGCTCTAGCCTCTAGCTATCTGTCAGCTAGCTAACAGCTGCTGTGTGTATGAAATGTCCTGTAGCCTTTTTGTCCTGTTTCAACAGAAGTAAATTAACACGGCTAGTTTTCATCAGTTGATGTACCATTACTATTAGAGCTAGCCAAAAGTTGGCTAACATTAGCTAGCTAGCTCACCAACTTTAGCTATTATTTTTGACTCAATCACACTAGACCTGAATCAAACGATGAAACCAGCGGCCAAACGACTGAAGACCGATGTTGACGTTTTTTTGACAGTGCAATGTGAGTTTTTATTAGAGTCAGTATAGCAATGTAAGGTTATTGATCAGTCAGTTTCCCTAGTAAATTCCCTACTTTCCACACTGACATGGTATAAACAGCTCTATAGGCTTCACTGTCATGGTGCACAGTCAGTACGCAACACTATGCTTATCATGTCTTAGCTGGATCAGATGGTGACCGGTATCCCTGCAGGGTCAGACAGCCACGGAAGACCAGTCTACAGTCTTTGAATAACACCTGTGATTGCTTTATGCCTCTCTCCCATGTCAATATGCCTTGCTTATTGCTGTTTCAGTTATTTCTTATTGTACTATTTCACTGTAGATCCTCCAGCCCAGCTCAACCTGCCTTAGACAGCTCCTTTGTCCCACCCCCCATACACGCGGAGACCGGCTCAATCGGTGCCTCCAGTGATGCTATCTCTTTCATCGTTACCCAATGCTTAGGTTTACCTCCACTGTATTCATATCCTTCCATATCCTTGTCTGTACATAATGCCCTGAATCTATTCTACAACGCCCGGAAATCTGCCCCCTTTATTCTCTGTACCCAACGCACTAGAAGACCAGTTCTTAAAGTCTTTAGCCATATCCTTATTCTATTCCTCCTCTGTTCCTCTGGTGATGTAGAGGTTAACCCAGGCCCTGTAGCCCCCAGTATCACTCCTACTCCCCAGGCGCTATCATTTGTTGACTTCTGTAACCGTAAAAGCCTTGGTTTCTTGCACGTTAACATCCGAAGCTTCCTCCCTAAGTTTGAGTTACTCACTGCGTTAGCACACTCCGCCAACCCTGATGTTCTAGCAGTGTCTAAATCCTGGCTTAGGAAGGCCACCAAAAATTCAGAAATGTCCATCCCCAACTACAACATTTTCCGTCTCGATAGAACTGCCAAAAGGGGTGGGGTTGCAATCTACTGTAGAGATAGCCTGCAGAGCTGTATCATCCAGGTCTGTGCCCAAACAGTTTGAGCTTCTACTTCTAAAAATCCACCTTTCCAGAAATAAGTCTCTCACTGTTGCCGCTTGCTACAGACCCCCCCTCAGCTCCGAGCTGTGCCCTGGACACCATATGTGAACTGATTGCCCCCCATCTATCCTCAGAGTTCGTACTGCTTGGTGACCTAAACTGGGATATGCTTAACACCCCGGCCAACCTACAATCTAAACTAGATGCCCTCAATCTCACACAAATTATCAACGAACCTACCAGGTACAACCCTAAAATCAGTAAACATGGGCACCCTCATAGATATCATCCTGACAAATGTACCCTCTAAATACACCTCCGCTGTCTTCAACCAGGATCTCAGCAATCACTGCCTTATTGCCTGCGTCCGTAATGGGTCCGCGGTCAAACGACCACCCCTCATCACTGTCAAACGCTGCCTAAAACACATTAGCGAGCAGGCTTTTCTAATTGACCTGGCCCGGGTATCCTGGATGGATATTGACCTCATTCCGTCAGTAGAGGATGCCTGGTTGTTCTTTAAAAGTGCTTTCCTCTCAATCTTAAATAAGCATGCCCCATTCAAAAAATGCAGAACTAAGAACAGATATAGCCCCTTGTTCTCCTCAGACTTAACTGCCCTTGACCAGCACAAAAACATCCTGTGGCGTACTGCATTAGCATCGAACAGCCCCCGCGATATGCAACTTTTCAGGGAAGTCAGGAACCAATATACACAATCAGTTAAGAAAGCAAAGGCTAGCTTTTTCAAACAGAAATTTGCATCCTGTAGCACTAACTCCAAAAAGTTTTGGGACACTAAAGTCCATGGAAAATAAGAGCACCTCCTCCCAACTGCCCACTGCACTGAGGCTAGGAAACACTGTCACCACTGATATATCTACAATAATCAAGAATTTCAACAAGCATTTTGTTACGGCTGGCCATGCTTTCCACCTGGCTACCCCTACCCCGGCCACCAGCTCTGCACCCTCCGCTGCAACTTGCCCATGCCCCCCCCGTGCAACCCATATTACTAGCCTGTTCAACCTCTCTTTCCCCAGAGATTGGAAAGCTAATGCGGTCATCCCCCTCTTCAAAGGGGGTGACACTCTAGATCCAAACTGTTACAGACCTATATCCATCCTGCCCTGCCTTTTGAACGTTTTTGAAAGCCAAGTTAAACAGATCACCGACCATTTCGAATCCCACCGTACCTTCTCCGCTATGCAATCCGGTTTCTGAGCTGGTCATGGGTGCACCTCAGCCACGCTCAAGGTCCTAAACGATATTATAACCACGATCGATAAAAGACAGTAGTGCGCAGCCGTCTTCATCGACCTGGCCAAGGCTTTCGACTATGTCAACCACTGCATTCTTATTGGCAGACTAAATAGCCTTGGTTTCTCTAATGACTGCCTCGCCTGGTTCACCAACTACTTCTCAGATAGAGTTCAATGTGTCAAATTGGAGGGCCTGTTGCTGGACCTCTGGCTGTCTCTATGGGGGTGCCACAGGGTTCAATTCCCGGGCCGACTCTATTATCTGTGTATATCAATGGACACCATTTTGTATACATCTGGCCCTTCATTGGACACTGTGTTAACAAACCTCCAAACGAGCTTCAACGCCATACAACACTCCTTCCGTAGCCTCCAACTGCTCTTAAAACACTAGTAAAACTAAATGCATGCTCTTCAACTGAACGCTGCTTGCATCCGCCCACCCAACTAGAATCACTACTCTCGGCGGGTCTGACCTAGAGTATGTGGACAACTACAAATACCTAGGTGTCTGGTTAGACTGTAAACTCTCCTTCCAGACTCACATTAAGCATCTCCAATCAAAAGTTAGATCTAGAATTGGCTTCCCATTTCGCAACAAAGCCTCCTTCACTCATGCTGCCAAACATGCCCTCGTAAAACCGACTATCCTACCGATCCTTGACTTCGGCGATGTCATTTACAAAATAGCCTCCAACCCTCTACTCAGCAAATTGGATGTAGTCTATCACAGTGCCATCCGTTTTGTCACCAAAGCCCCAAATACTACCCACCATTGTGACCTGTACGCTCTTGTTGGCTGGCCCTCACTACATATTTGTCGCCAAACCCACTGGCTCCAGGTCATCTATAAATCACTGCTAGGCAAATCCCTGTCTTATCTTAGCTCACTGGTCACCATAACAACACCCACCCGTAGTCTGCGCTCCAGCAGATATATCTCACTGGTCATCCCCAAAGCCAACACCTCCTTTGGCCGCCATTCCTTCCAGTTCTCTGCTGCCAATGACTGGAACGAACTGCAAAAATCTCTGAAGCTGGAGACTCTTATCTCCCTCACTAACTTTAAGCGTCAGTTGTCAGAGCAGCTTACCGATCACTGCACCTGTGCACAGCCATTCTGAAATTTGCCCACCCAACTACCTCATCCCCATATTGTTATTTATTTTGCTAATTTGCACCCCAGTATCTCTATTTGCACATCATCTTTTGCACATCTATCATTCCAGTGTTAATTACGAAATTGTAACTATTTTTGCACTATGGCCTATTTATTGCCTTACCTCCATAACTTACTACATTCACACACACTGTATATATATTTTCTGTTGTATTTTTAACTTTGTTTTGTTTACCCCAAATGTAACTGTGTTGTTTTTAATCGCACTGCTTTGCTTTATCTTGGCCAGGTCGCAGTTGTAAATGAGAACTTGTTCTCAACTGGCTTACCTGGTTAAATAAAGGTGAAATTAAAAAAAGGGTCAGACAGCCAGGGAAGACCAGTCTACGGAGCTCAGGTGAGTTTTGCAGTATATTTTAATCAGTGAATGGATACAAAGTTCCATCTTGAGTTGATGGGTAGGCTACAGTCTGGGAACTGGGAATAATGGTCATTTCAGTTATTGAACCATTGATTCTATTCTTGGATAATATCATGTACACCAAGGTAATTATTTGTCATGCCTCATCTGAGCAGGATCAGATGTTGACAGGGGTCTCAGCAGGGTCAGGCAGCCAGGGAAGACCAGCCTGTGACGGCACTGGGGTAAACTTTTGCAGATACAACACTTTATTCTCTTTGTGCAGAAAAAATAAAAAAACTGGACAAGCCAGAAGCTTCAAAGAAACTATTTTAAGGCAGTCTGACAAACCTCAAGTTGATTTTCAAACTGTATCAAAAGGTTGATAGAGGCTTTTCCTGAAGACACAAAACATGTCAAACTAAAATGTGAGGAAGACCTGAATGACACGATTGATGATGAATGGATACAGATATGTTTGAATGCCCAGTCATGTTCATATAATCTCAGACATAAATTACTGCAGTTTAAGACCATCCATAGAACATACTATATGCCAGTGAAACTGAATATCATGCACTCAGAAATGTAATTCCTCTGCTGGAGGTGTAAAACAAACAGGGACATATTTGCATGTTATGATCTTGTGAAGACTGGCTGTAATTCTGTCAGAGTATTTTATTTTATCTCAGCATGTCTACAGATTCTCCCTTCTCTCAGTTTTTGTTTGCTTGGAAAGGTTGATAGTGGAGAATGTTATCAGAATAAACTAATTTAGCCGCTATAAATGCATTGCCATTATTTGGAAGGTTGTTATCCTCCCAAAATGTCACAATGGATGGCAGAAATGGAAAGTTATGTATCACTAGATCTGATTTATTACAAGATTAAGGGTATAGTGTGCAACTTTCATAAGGTCTGGGTGCCTTATATGGAATACTGTACGACAAAAGGGGTCTGTATTGAAATATATTTTTGGGTCTAGCAGTTGCAAATTAATACATAGATTTCATTTTTTATGGCACACAAGACACCTGTCTGATTTGCGCCTGTCAGTGGACTAATCCATTGAGGCCACTGGGATGATTTAGTCCAGAATATGGGGATTGTGGCTCAGATGCCCAAGGCACTTCTCTCTCCAGAATGCGCTCTCTCCCGCCATTTTGTCAGTATTCATAACATAATTGTGTGCATTGGTTGCTGTGTCTATCAATTCCCCATTACTATATCACCAGTAGTAGCTAATTGCCATAATTTCAAATCTGTAATGTTTGTTTGGTTAAGGTAATTTCGGTTAATCCATTCAATATATGACAGTTATTTAACGTTGTCATTGTCAGATTCGACTTGTTTTGCAGCACTTATAATCTATGCTATACTTGTGAGAAACAAGATTTTAACTAAATTAGGCCGGGACAGCCCTAGTAGAAATGCAGGAAATTAGTTTTAGATGAGGTTACATCCCACCCACTTCTAAAACCTAAGTGCACCCCTGCTCAGCACAGTCGCTACTTGCTAACTTTGCTGGTGTTTCTGATTAATAAACAATGCCATTCTGGTGGGTGGTACCATTCAAATAAAACCCAGCACTGAAACGAAATTTAGGCTAAAAATAATTTACAAGTCCACTTTTTCGAGCTGAAAGAAGATGGCCAGAGCTTACGGATGTAGCACGATGATGTAAATCAATATGTCATCGTTTTAGTCAAAGTATGATATATTTGGGCTTGAAGTGTTAACCGAACTGCCCGCTTCATGCCAATGAGGGGGTTCGATTAATCTCGCTGGGCGCCCATGTTGGCGTGTTTTGCACCGGGTGAACGTTGATTACATTCGTTTTGGACTCCCTGGATCGAGCCAGGTGCCCGGTTCAAAGCCCACAGTGATGTCGGTTCAAAGCCCACAGTGATGTCGGCTCAAAACAAAGTGATGTAGGAGTAATGAGTAGGATTCTGTGTTTTCACATGCAAAAGTGATTGCTATTGAGCATCATCTGCCTTCCCAGTGAAAAGGAGTTCGAAAATTAAAAAACATGTATTTTATGGAAAATAGATTTTTTCTGGACGATGCACCGTGCTGCCTTGTTGACAAAATGACTGAACGGCAGCACAGATTCCTGTTCGATCTGAGTAAGGCGCTATTCCGTCCCCGCTTTCGCCCGATGACATAACCGGCCGGTGCCTCGCGGCTCAACTTAATCGAATCAGCCCACTGACAGGTCTTTTCCTATGAAATTGATTTCAACTGGTGTGGGCGTTTAAACCATGAAAAATTTGAGAAACTAATGTAAAGACTACAGAGTTGCCTGTCATAATGTCAGAACATTTTTACCTGACCAAATTACTGTCCTGACCGACAAAAATTAAATTGAACGCACTGCAGAAATGTGGGAACCAGTAAAAGGCTATCTCCTCACTATCTATTGTTCCTGCAGTGAGGAATTACAATCTTCAGATAATGTTTTTATGCCGATAATCGTTGTCTGCAGCTCAAAAAAAGCAGTATGCAAATCAGGGAGCCAAATAAACGGCTCTTTCACCGATGCAATTCGGTTACCGACGTTCACCAAAAAGAGCAAACGACCCATCAATAGTATCTGCTGGAGCCACACCTTATTAAAGCGTTTCGTCTCTGAAAGGAGTCGACTCCGGTTGCTTTGTTTACAATTCGTCATGCGGTTCACAGCGGTCCCGTTATGCTACCTTTATCGGCTTGCCCCAACAATAAATTACCCAGTTAGCTACCTACTGTAGTCATCTCAAATGATAGTTAACACCACAATAAACATATCAACCAAATGTAGCTTGCTTACGTTAACTAGTTAGATACTTTTTTTCTACGTTTGAATTCGCTAGCCTAGCAACTTCGGATTAGTTGTCTAGCAAGCGGACAAAGTTAACATTATTAGCTGGCTAGCTACAGTAACGTTAGCTAACGTAAGCTATTTGAATACATGTTTATGGCTAAATCGTCCATTGAAAGAGGTGAATAAGCTAGCTTTTGCTGTAAACGCATTTATTATAAACGACGGCTGCACCACAATGAAGTATTTTATATTCGATCATATCTACCTTGTAAAGTTGGTTGGTCTCTCTTTCTCTCTCTTGAAGAAGATGGATAACTAGTCGATGGTAATCTCTCTTGTAGAAATTGGCTAACTCGTCAACGGTAATCTCTCTTGTAGAAGTTGGCTAACTCGTCAACGGTAATCTCTCTTGTAGAAGTTGGCTAACTCGTCAACGGTAATGTCTCTTGTAGAAGTTGGCTAACTCGTCAACGGTAATATCTCTTGTAGAAGTTGGCTAACTCGTCAACGGTAATGTCTCTTGTAGAAGTTGGCTAACTCGTCAACGGTAATATCTCTTGTAGAAGTTGGCTAACTCGTCAACGGTAATCTCTCTTGTAGAAGTTGGCTAACTCGTCAACGGTAATCTCTCTTGTAGAAATTGGCTAACTCGTCAACGGTAATCTCTCTTGTAGAAGTTGGCTAACTCGTCAACGGTAATCTCTCTTGTAGAAGTTGGCTAACTCGTCAACGGTAATATCTCTTGTAGAAGTTGGCTAACTCGTCAACGGTAATCTCTCTTGTAGAAATTGGCTAACTCGTCAACGGTAATCTCTCTTGTAGAAATTGGCTAACTCGTCAACGGTAATCTCTCTTGTAGAAGTTGGCTAACTCGTCAACGGTAATCTCTCTTGTAGAAGTTGGCTAACTCGTCAACGGTAATATCTCTTGTAGAAATTGGCTAACTCGTCAACGGTAATCTCTCTTGTAGAAGTTGGCTAACTCGTCAACGGTAATCTCTCTTGTAGAAGTTGGCTAACTCGTCAACGGTAATCTCTCTTGTAGAAGTTGGCTAACTCGTCAACGGTAATATCTCTTGTAGAAGTTGGCTAACTCGTCAACGGTAATCTCTCTTGTAGAAATTGGCTAACTCGTCAACGGTAATCTCTCTTGTAGAAGTTGGCTAACTCGTCAACGGTAATCTCTCTTGTAGAAGTTGGCTAACTCGTCAACGGTAATCTCTCTTGTAGAAGTTGGCTAACTCGTCAACGGTAATCTCTCTTGTAGAAGTTGGCTAACTCGTCAACGGTAACTTTGTCTTCATGTGTTTGAATTTGGCGGTTAGTTATTAGACGGCGACCACTCCCCAACTGGCACGGGCAGACCCTCGGCGCTATCTGATTGGTCGACGCTGTCCTGAGCGTTCCAAACTTCCCCCATTTGGGTTCCTAACTCCTTAGTTTCTTAGTTCCTACTCTAACTCCTTAGTTTCTTAGTTCCTACTCTACTGATATCTGCTGAATATGAGAAAAGACCGGCGGATAGTGTGACCTTTACGACAGTGATGGCTGACTCGGACGGATACTCTACCATTCTGCCTTTGCCTATCCAGTCCTTTTATGACTATGAATAACTTTGGGATAAAAACTCAGACTTGTGGCTGTGGATTGGAACCAAATCCTGTTCTTTGATTCCGTGTGCGCTCCAGCGGACACAGACAATAGGATAGTTGTAGTAGTCCCTGCCTGTGCTGAAAAATATTATAATAACGGATACAATTATTCAGTTGACTAAGTATCCACTGACTGTATTCATTGTATCTACTAATGAAATGTTCTGATAATAGGGTGACAGGTTAAGAACTATAGTTTTTGTCAGTGTTTCCCTAGGGATACTAATTAGGGGAGCATAGGCAGAAAATTATAAAAGTCCCTTTATACAAATTTAGGAGAGGTAACGGTTCTCGTACGCTTGGACGACAAAGGACACAGTGCTGTTCTCTTTCACGGTTTATTCTGCAGACACACACAACACAAAGTGTAAACTTCAAAGCAACTGCAAATCCGTCATGAAATCTCCATCAAAGTTTAACAACTCTTTTGCTCTTTTTATAAAAGCAACTCTTTTTCTTTTTAAATGTATTGTTTAAATGTATTGTAAATACCGGACACAACTCTGTAACACTATCACATAACATGTCAACATCGATAGTAATTATAAAACAATATCGTTTTCAGCCTAACATACATTAGATATCATTTTTAAAGTGAAAACATTGGGTGCAGCATGGATCACGTTACATACCTCCAAAATTGTACAACTCTTTGGCTGGATCCAGCGTGATCATGCGCACAGAGATGCACAGAGATGCAGTTGCACAAATAATACAGCAGGTGGCTCCACAACTATACAGACATATACCTAACCTGGCTGCTTCATTATGGCAAAACCCATACAACAAAAGGATGCCTATTTCAACCCTGTTACACCCACCCCCACTGAATTTAGCCAGAATTTAAGCAGCAATCACAAGACCTGAGCGCACATACATATGAAATTACACAACATATAGGATCCATTGACAAGATAGCCAACATCTGAAGTATCTACTGGTTGTAGGATGCCTTTCGACACCCCACTGTGTACTACTGGACCCCACCAATAAAATACAATGCCCATGTAAAATCATAGAAACTGGGACCTTCACTGAACGATTATGTGGAAATTACAACTCTAGTTTTGCTTGATCTCTGAAGGCTTGGATCACTGACTTGCAAACTGCTTGAATATTTAGAATTTAGAACTGTAGAATATTTAGATTAGTGTCTCTTAGAGTATCTTGTCTAGACATAGTGTAGATCAATCTGTTGACAGGTCTGATGATTCGACCAACACGGGTCCTGATTTGCATAACTGCACTAGGATTCTCAGTGTGAGTGTAAGTCGCTAGTGTGTCAGTGAACTGTGAGTCACTAGGCTGTTCAGACTGTCCCAATGGCGATAGAAGAGCGTGTCTACTCACTGGATCTCTTCTGAATCTGACTCTTGAGAGACCAGTGGATCTGAATCTCTGTGTCTTGAGAGACCAGTGGTTCTGAATCTCTGAGTCTTGAGAGACCAGTGGTTCTGAATCTCTGTGTCTTGAGAGACCAGTGGTTCTGAATCTCTGAGTCTTGAGAGACCAGTGGTTCTGAATCTCTGAGTCTTGAGAGACCAGCGGTTCTGAATCTCTGAGTCTTGCGAGGCCAGCGGTTCTGAATCTCTGAGTCTTGCGAGACCAGTGGTTCTGAATCCCTGAGTCTTGTGAGACCAGTGGTTCTGAATCTTGTGAGTCTTGCGAGACCAGTGGTTCTGAGGTCACACCTGGAGAATCCTCACCTCTACTACTTGGTAACTGTGTGATCCAATCTCCAGTTCTTCCTTCAGAGTCCACAAGCTCCTGATCAGGTAAAGACTTCTCTCTCTCTCTTTCAGAAATGGAATCCACTCTCTCCCCCTCAGGCATGTACTCTCCTCTTTCCTCTCCGTGATCTGGTTCTCCCTTCGTGACACCTTGTACAGACACATCCTGCTCCATTCCAGATAACGAATCTTGACTCTCTTCTTCAGGAAAGGAACGCCCTTGTCTCATGTCTGATACTGAATCCATCTTCACATTGTGAGCACCGGAACTTGGAGTCAGGTCAACGGACATGGATGAGGTTGGGACAGAAACTGCACTTTCATCGTCCACTGGGAGGAAGTTGACCAACATGATCAGGTTCCGATGGACTACTTCTTCCTGTCGAGTGGCTACATTACATATTCTGTATGTGTGAGTGCCTGGATTCTTGTCCGCCACAGTGTATATTGTCGATTCCCATCGATCCGCCACTTTCCTCTTGCCTATTTCTTTCTTGTTTGCCAACAGTACTTTATCGCCCCTTGACCTTTCTGTTGTAAATCTCAGTTTGTCGGTTGTGTTCTTTTGCAGCATGTTCCTGTCCTATCACCATAGCATCCTTCAGATCCTTGGAGAGCGACACCACATACTTGTCATAACTGGTAACAGCTGGGTCGTTCAGGATGTTTCTAAAAAGCACATCTACTGGCAGACGAGGGATCCTTTCACACATCAGGTAGAAGGGGGCGTACCCTGTCGTCTCATGGGTGGTGCAATTGTACATGAACGTCAGTGTCTGCAAGTGTCTTGGCCAGTCTTGCTTGGTGTTAGGTGCTAGAGCTCGGATCATGTTGCCAAGTGTCCCATTGAAACGTTCCACGCTGCCATTCCCCATTGGGTGGTCCAGGATTGTGTGCGACTTCCTCACACCGGAGACTCTGAGTAACTGGCTGATCAACTGACACTCGAAGCTTGCCCCTTGGTCGCTATGAATTCTCTCAGGAAATCTATACACACAGAAGTATCGGTCCCACAGGATTCTTGCCACTTGCTTAGCTGATTGGTCTCTGCAGGAAAATGCTTGAGCCATTCTTATAAAGTGGTCTGTTATCACTAGTATGTCAATGGACTTGTTGCTTGAATCTTCAGCTGACCAGAAGTCAATACAAACCAGTTGTAGCGGCCTAGTCGAGGTGATACTTTCCAGTGGGGCCCTGCCCTCGGACTCAACTGTCTTGCTGATGATGCAACGGTGGAAACCACGGACATAGTCCCTAGGATCTCTGTCAAGGTGCATCCAGAAGAATCTCTGTCTAGCTAAGCTAAGGCTTCTGAACTGACCCTAATGACCCGCGTGGTCATGAACACCCTTCAGGACTTCTGGTTTGAGAGACTCAGGAACTACGTACTGGAACCGCTTTGTCTTTGATATCTGATCTCGTGAGACTCTGTACAGTATGTCATTACTGACAACAAGCTTCTCCCAGCTCTTCAAGTATCTGATGACTGTAACTGTTTCTCTTGCTCTTTCCCTTCTAGAAGGCCTGCAGTGTCTCTCCACATAGAATAGCACACGGGAGAGGGTCCTGTCGTTGAGTTGCTCATCACGAAGCTCCTTCTCAGAGTAGGCAGGTAAGGTGTCTTGACCAGGAGGTATCAGTTGAGGTAAATGATGCATCGTTTCCACAGCACGTGTTCTAGCTCCGGATTCACAGTTGTCATGTGACTGACACCTCATCCACTGACAAGGACTGAGAACACATGTAGACAGACGTGGGAGTTCTCTGTGAGCTTGCACATCTGGGGCTACCTTTGAGATCGCTGGACCACCTGAAGGCATCTTGGACTGAGGCGTTTGACACTGCTTGAACGTCGCTAAGGAGGTTTTCGTAGGGCTCACGAAGTAGTCTGTGGCCAACACCTTTGACAAACGGCATTCAACTCAGAGCATCAGCAACCATATTCTGAGGACCTGGCACATACTTGATGTCAAAATCGTAACTGGCTAACTTGGCCACCCAGTGCTGCTCGCAACAGTCCAGCATTGGCTTGGTCATGAAGTGGATTGTTGTCAGTCCAAACAGTAATGACATGGCCTTTCAACCAGTAACTGAACTTGTGGCATATTGACCACTTCATTGCCAGGACTCTAACCGATGAGCTGGGTACTTCTTCTGAGACTGAGACAAGGACTTGTTGGCAAATGCAATGGGCCAATTTTTCCCCACTGTATGTGCCGGGTCCTCAGAATATGGTTGCTGATGCTCTGAGTTGAATGCACAGGTTTCTCCGTCTTCCAACTGTGACAGGACAGCACCAATGCCATCCAGGGACGCACCTGTCGACAACATGAACGGACGGGTGAAGTCAGGATGTGCGAAGACCACCGTGTCTACTAGAGATGTCTTCAACTTTTCGAAGGCCTGCTCATGTTCGGGTGTCCAGTCTGCTTGACTTTCTGGCGACCCTTGGGTTTTCTCTTTGATCCAGTCCACAACGAGAAGAGAGGTCTGGCTATTGCGGAGAAACGTGGCACAAAGTGTTGCTAGTGGTTTATTATGCCAAGGAACGACCTTATCCGTTTGCTGCCGACTTTGCTAGGATCTTTAGACACACCATTTTCATCAATTATGTGACCACGGAACTTGACAGACTTCCTGAGGAAGAAGCAACTTCTTGGGGGCCAACTTCATGTTGTGACTACAAAGCCTGCTGAAGACCAGTGTCGTGGAAATTCACCACGTTGTGGAAATTACCACCAGAGACACTCCAAGTCAATCTTAAATGAATCATAGTTTATTTGTCAGCATGCTGGAGAGGTTCCAACCAACCCAATGCACCATAGTACACGTCTGTCAGAAGCTCTGCCGGGGCCGTCCCAGCAGTTGTCTTATATACGGCTATACACAGACAAGTTATATTTGCATGATTTAGCATAATTAATTCATCATTAGCGTTTTGTTTTCATTCATGTGACCGACCAATACTGGTTCATATAACATGTGACAGACCGATACTGGTTCATATAACATGTGACCGACCAATACTGGTTCATATAACATGTGACAGACCAATACTGGTTCATATAACATGTGACAGACCAATACTGGTTCATATAACATGTGACAGACCAATACTGGTTCATATAACATGTGACAGACCAATACTGGTTCATATAACATGTGACAGACCAATACTGGTTCATATAACATGTGACAGACCAATACTGGTTCATATAACATGTGACAGACCAATACTGGTTCATATAACATGTGACAGACCAATACTGGTTCATATAACATGTGACAGACCAATACTGGTTCATATAACATGTGACCGACCAATACTGGTTCATATAACATGTGACAGACCAATACTGGTTCATATAACATGTGACCGACCAATACTGGTTCATATAACATGTGACCGACCAATACCTCACGAGGCTTCTTCTCTCTCTAAGCTGAGACCTTGAAACGGAGATATCTCAAAACAAAGGTCTGGGCGTCCTGCCAAATTGTAGCTACTGATAGTGAGGATATGTTCAGTTAGTCACTTGCATGAACACGGGTATTAGAACAGCACATGAATAGAACATAGAAATGGGGTATTAGAACAGCACATGAATAGAACATAGAAATGGGGTATTAGAACAGCACATGAATAGAACATAGAAATGGGGTATTAGAACAGCACATGAATAGAACATAGAAATGGGGTTTTAGAACAGCACATGAATAGAACATAGAAATGGGGTTTTAGAACAGCACATGAATAGAACATAGAAATGGGGTATTAGAACAGCACATGAATAGAACATAGAAATGGGGTATTAGAACAGCACATGAATAGAACATAGAAATGCATAGAATAGAAAACACCAACATTAAAAATGTCCATCACATTCCATCTTCTTATCACTTGTGTGATAATAATCATTACATTTTAATGTAAGCATTTAGATTTTAGCTTCCCTCAAAGGAGGTTCTATCAAAATATTTATATTAAAGTAAGCAAAATCAACACATAAAAACCAGACACTTCATCATTTCAAACCCCTCATTCTGGGTTGTACCATCCAATTAGTGTGAATCCAATTAGTAATAATAATACTATAATCATAATAAAGGTTATACTTCTATTAATGGGAGTGAGTATCGACAACACACACACACATACACAAGGGACCTGTGGATTCAGAGCGGAATAAATCTCTCAATGTTAACCATATCACAATTGGGTTGGATTGACCTATGTTTTTCACTAACTGTCCCTGGGACATCAACTTAAGTCAAAATATGAAACCCTGTTGTTTAACAATTCTGCTAAGACCTTCAAAAGGTTGGTGCTGTGGCTCATCAGCTCAGTGTTCCACATCATGAAAACAGATTAAGGGTTTAGATGACCTCACCCTCAACTTGCTAAAAGAAAACAACCTGTAATCGGCCCCGTGTAGCTCAGTTCGTAGAGCATGGCGCTTGCAACGCCAGGGTTGTGGGTTCGATTCCCACGGGGGGGCCAGTATGAAAATGTATGCACTCACTAACTGTAAGTCGCTCTGGATAAGAGCGTCTGCTAAATGACTAAAATGTAATTGTAAATGTAATCATTACTCATGTCTGTATTTACAGGGGGGAACTGGCAGCTCATCCGTTTCACCATCCTCCGGAGGAGCAGAAAACATGATAGCTGCTGAAATCTTATCAGCCAGAGAGGCACAGATCGCCTTACAGTATGTTAATAACATTTCACAGGGAAGAGAGAGAGAAAACACACGTTATAACAGTTTCACACTAAGAATGAGATTGGGGCAAGGTTAGCCCAATCTAGTGGCTCCCCTCACATTTTAGGGGTCATCGCTCTGTCTCTAGAAACTTCGCCTTTCCAAATCATAATTATAACTATTGATCAATTATCCAACCCACATTTAGTATGACAGTCCTTAGTGCTTCACGTTGGTTATATCACTTTAATTCAAGACCCTCACTTTTCTCATCACTTGTCGTAATGACAGATTGGTATCTCAATGCGTTCTTATGTCTAAATTACTATACATTACGCAGTGTGCAGACCTCCACAATCAACCTGATACCCCAAATCATGAATTTTGGACAAACCTAAATCAATTACGGCACAGTTTACCAAACTGTTACAGACCTTTACAGACCTATATCCATCAGCTGGGCTAGACAATCTGGACCCTTTCTTTCTAAAATTAGCCGTCGAAATTGTCGCAACCCCTATTACTAGCCTGTTCAACCTCTCTTTTTCGTATCGTCTGAGATCCCCAGAGATTGGAAAGCTGCCACAGTCATCCCCCTCTTCAAAGGTGGTGACACTCTAGATCCAAACCTTTATAGACCTATATCCATCCTGCCCTGAAAGCCAAGTTAACAAACAGATCACCGACCATTTCGAATCCCACCGTACCTTCTCCGCTATGCAATCTGGTTTCCGAGCCGGTCATGGGTGCACCTCAGCCACGCTCAAGGTCCTAAACGATATTATAACCGCGATCGATAAAAGACAGTACTGTGCAGCCGTCTTCATCGACCTGGCCAAGGCTTTCGACTCTGTCAACCACCGCATTCTTATTGGCAGACTAAATAGCCTTGGTTTCTCAAATGACTGCCTCGCCTGGTTCACCAACTACTTCTCAGATAGAGTTCAATGTGTCAAATTGGAGGGCCTGTTGTGTGGACCTCTGGCAGTCTCTATGGGGGTGCCACAGGGTTCAATTCTCGGGCCAACTCTTTTCATTTACATTTACATTTACGTCATTTAGCAGACGCTCTTATCCAGAGCGACTTACAAATAGGTGCATTCACCTTATAGCCAGTGGGATAACCACTTTACAATGTTTTTATTTTTTTTATTTTTGGGGGGGGGGGGGGGGGGGGGGGGGTTGGAGTAAAGGGGGGGGGGGGGGTAGAAGGATTAGTTTATCCTATCCCAGGTGTTCCTTAAAGAGGTGGGGTTTCAAATGTCTCCGGAAGGTGGTGAGTGACTCCGCTGTCCTGGCGTCGTGAGGGAGCTTGTTCCACCATTGGGGTGCCAGAGCAGCGAACAGTTTTGACTGGGCTGAGCGGGAACTATGCTTCCGCAGAGGTAGGGGAGCCAGCAGGCCAGAGGTGGATGAACGCAGTGCCCTCGTTTGGGTGTAGGGACTGATCAGAGCCCGAAGGTACGGAGGTGCCGTTCCCCTCACAGCTCCGTAGGCAAGCACCATGGTCTTGTAGCAGATGCGAGCTTCAACTGGAAGCCAGTGGAGTGTGCGGAGGAGCGGGGTGACGTGAGAGAACTTGGGAAGGTTGAACACCAGACGGGCTGCGGCATTCTGGATGAGTTGTAGGGGTTTAATGGCACAGGCAGGGAGCCCAGCCAACAGCGAGTTGCAGTAATCCAGACGGGAGATGACAAGTGCCTGGATTAGGACCTATGCCGCTTCCTGTGTAAGGCAGGGCCGTACTCTCCGAATGTTGTAGAGCATGAACCTACAGGATCGGGTCACCGCCTTGATGTTAGCGGAGAACGACAGGGTGTTGTCCAGGTTCACGCCAAGGCTCTTCGCACTCTGGGAGGAGGACACAACGGAGTTGTCAACCGTGATGGCGAGATCATGGAACGGGCAGTCCTTCCCCGGGAGGAAGAGCAGCTCCGTCTTGCCGAGGTTCAGCTTGAGGTGGTGATCCGTCATCCATACTGATATGTCTGCCAGACATGCAGAGATGCGATTCGCCACCTGGTTATCAGAAGGGGGAAAGGAGAAGATTAGTTCTGTGTCGTCAGCGTAGCAATGATAGGAGAGGCCATGTGAGGATATGACAGAGCCAAGTGACTTGGTGGATAGCGAGAATAGGAGAGGGCCTAGAACTGAGCCCTGGGGGACACCAGTGGTGAGAGCACGTGGTGCGGAGACAGCTTCTCGCCACGCCACTTGGTAGGAGCGACCGGTCAGGTAGGACGCAATCCAAGAGTGAGCCGCGCCGGAGATGCCCAGCTCGGAGAGGGTGGAGAGGAGGATCTGATGGTTCACAGTATCAAAGGCAGCAGACAGGTCTAGAAGGACAAGTGCAGAGGAGAGAGAGTTAGCTTTAGCAGTGCGGAGAGCCTCTGTGACACATAGAAGAGCAGTCTCAGTTGAATGACCAGTCTTGAAACCTGACTGGTTTGGATCAAGAAGGTCATTCTGAGAGAGATAGCAAGAGAGTTGGCTAAAGACGGCACGCTCAATAGTTTTGGAGAGAAAAGAAAGAAGGGATACTGGTCTGTAGTTGTTGACATCAGAGGGATCGAGTGTTGGTTTTTTGAGAAGGGGTGCAACTCTCGCTCTCTTGAAGACGGAAGGGACATAGCCAGCGGTCAAGGATGAGTTGATCAGCGAGGTGAGGTAAGGGAGAAGGTCACCGGAGATGGTCTGGAGAAGAGAGGAGGGGATAGGGTCAAGCGGGCAGGTTGTTGGGCGGCCTGCCGTCACAAGTCGCAAGATTTTATCTGGAGAGAGAGGGGAGAAAGAAGTCAAAGCATAGGGTAGGGCAGTGTGAGCAGGACCAGCAGTGTCATTTGACTTAACAAACGAGGATCGGATGTCGTCAACCTTCTTTTCAAAATGGTTGACGAAGTCATCCACAGAGAGGGAGGAGGAGGGGGGGGGGGGGGGGGGGGGGATTCAGCAGGGAGGAGAATGTGGCAAAGAGCTTCCTAGGGTTAGAGGCGGATGCTTGGAATTTAGAGTGGTAGAAAGTGGCCTTAGCAGCAGAAACAGATGAAGAAAATGTAGAGAGGAGGGTGTGAAAAGATGCCAGGTCTGCAGGGAGTCTAGTTTTCTTCCATTTCCGCTCAGCTGCCCGGAGCTCTGTTCTGTGAGCTCGCAATGAGTCATCAAGCCACGGAGCTGGAGGGGAGGACCGAGCCGGCCGGGAGGATAGGGGACATAGAGAGTCAAAGGATGCAGAAAGGGAGGAGAGGAGGGTTGAGGAGGCAGAATCAGGAGATTGGAGGTAGAAGGGTTGAGCAGAGGGAAGAGATGATAGGATGGAAGAGGAGAGAGTAGCGGGAGAGAGAGAGCGAAGGTTGCGACGGCGCATTACCATCTGTGTAGGGGCAGAGTGAGTAGTGTTGGAGGAGAGGGAGAGAGAAAATGATACAAAGTAGTGGTCGGAGACTTGGAGGGGAGTTGCAGTGAGATTAGTAGAAGAACAGCATCTAGTAAAGATGAGGTCAAGCGTATTGCCTGCCTTGTGAGTAGGGGGGGACGGTGAGAGGGTGAGGTCAAAAGAGGAGAGGAGTGGAAAGAAGGAGGCAGAGAGAAATGAGTCAAATGTAGACGTAGGGAGGTTGAAATCCCCCAGAACTGTGAGGGGTGAGCCATCCTCAGGAAAGGAACTTATCAAGGCGTCAAGCTCATTGATGAACTCTCCAAGGGAACCTGGAGGGCGATAGATGACAAGGATATTAAGCTTAAATGGGCTAGTGACTGTGACAGCAGTCTCTCTTTTCTCTGTGTATATGAATGATGTCGCTCTTGCTGCTGGTGACTCTCAGATCCACCTCTACGCAGACGACACCATTTTGTATACATCTGGCCCTTCATTGGACACTGTGTTAACAAACCTCAAAACGAGCTTCAATGCCATACAACACTCCTTCCGTAGCCTCCAACTGCTCTTAAACACTAGTAAAACTAAATGCATGCTCTTCAATCGAACGCTGCTGGCACCCGCCCACCCGACTAGAATCATGCCAAAGAGCTCCATTTTGGTCTCATCTGACCACAACACTTTCACCCAGTTCTCCTCTGAATCATTCAGATGTTCATTGGCAAACTTCAGACGGCCCTGTATATGTGCTTTCTTGAGCAGGGGGACCTTGCGGGTGCTGCAGGATTTCAGTCCTTCACGGTGTAGTGTGTTACCAATTGTTTTCTTGGTGACTATGGTCCCAGCTGCCTTGAGATCATTGACAAGATCCTCCCGTGTAGTTCTGGGCTGATTCCTCACCGTTCTCATGATCATTGCAACTCCACGAGGTGAGATCTTGCATGGAGCCCCAGGCCGAGGGAGATTGACAGTTATTTTGTGTTTCTTCCATTGGGCGAATAATTGCACCAACTGTTGTCACCTTCTCACCAAGCTGCTTGGCGATGGTCTTGTAGCCCATTCCAGCCTTGTGTAGGTCTACAATCTTGTCCCTGACATCCTTGGAGAGCTCTTTGGTCTTGGCCATGGTGGAGAGTTTGGAATCTGATTGATTGATTGCTTCTGTGGACAGGTGTCTTTTATACAGGTAACAAGTTGAGATTAGGAGCACTCCCTTTAAGAGTGTGCTCCTAATCTCAGCTCGTTACCTGTATAAAAGACACCTGGGAGCCAGAAATCTTTCTGATTGAGATGGGGTCAAATACTTATTTCCCTCATTAAAATGCAAATCAATTTATAACATTTTTGACATGCTTTTTTCTGGATTTTTTTGTTGTTATTCTGTCTCTCACTGTTCAAATAAACCTACCATTAAAATTATAGACTGATCATTTCTTTGTCAGTGGGCAAACGTACAAAATCAGCAGGGGATGAAATACTTTTTTCCCTCACTGTAGGTGTCTGGTTAGACTGTAAACTATCCTTCCAGACTCACATTAAGCATCTCCAATCCAAAGTTAAATCTAGAATCGGCTTCCTATTTCGCAACAAAGCCTCCTTCACTCATGCTGCCAAACATGCCCTCGTAAAACTGACTATCCTACCGATCCTTGACTTCGGCGATGTCATTTACAAAATAGCCTCCAACACTCTACTCAGCAAATTGGATGTAGTCTATCACAGTGCCATCCGTTTTGTCACCAAAGCCCCATATACTACCAGCCACTGTGACCTGTACGCTCTTGTTGGCTGGCCCTCACTACATATTCGTCGCCAAACCCACTGGCTCCAGGCCATCTATAAATCACTGCTAGGCAAATCCCCGCCTTATCTTAGTTCATTGGTCACCATACAACACCCACCCGTAGTATGCGCTCCAGCAGGTATATCTCACTGGTCATCCCCAAAGCCAACACCTCCTTTGGCCGCCATTCCTTCCAGTTCTCTGCTGCCAATGACTGGAACGAACTGCAAAAATCTCTGAAGCTGGAGACTCTTATCTCCCTCATTAACTTTAAGCATCAGTTGTCAGAGCATCTTACCAATCACTGCACCTGTACACAGCCCATCTGAAATTAGCCCACCCAACTACCTCATCCCCATATTGTTAATTATTTTCCTTATTTGCACCCCAGTATCTCTATTTGCACATCATCTCTTGCACATCTATCATTCCAGTGTTAATACTAAATTGTAATTATTTTGCACTATGGCCTATTTATTGCCTTACCTCCATAACTTGCTACATTTGCACACACTGTATATTTTCTGTTGTATTTTTGACTTTATGTTTTGTTTACCCCATATGTAACTCTAACTGACAAAGGACACAGTGCTGTTCTCTTTCACGGTTTATTCTGCAGACACACACAACACAATGTGTAAACTTCAAAGCAACTGCAAATCCGTCATGAAATCTGAGTGACATGAAATAAAAATACATTTACACTTCAAGAGGTGACTAACCTCATTAGCAAGGAAAGTACAGGACGGATGCTAGCCAGCCTTTAGCGTACAGCAACGTGCTAACTTTGTAAATGTCCATAAAATTGTAAATACGGGACACAACTCTGTAACACTATCACATAACATGTCAACATCGATAGTGATTATGAAACAATATCGTTTTCAGCCTAACATACGTTAGATATCATTTTAAAAGTGAAAACACTGGGTGCAGCATGGATCACGATACATACCTCCAAAGTTGAACAACTCTTTGGCTGGATCCTGCGTGATCATGCGCACAGAGATGCACAGAGATGCAGTTGCACAAATAATACAGCAGGTGGCTCCACAACTATACAGACATATACCTCACCTGGCTGCTTAATTATGTCAAAACACATATAACCAAGGATGTCTATTTCAACCCTGTTACATATAGAAAAGAGCAGATGCGCCGGGCTGTCTTACCAGGAATAACAATAACACTAGTGTTGGGAAATCAAGGCTTTCTGAACCCTTTGGCTTTCACCAAATTGTTCTGAAAAACAGTTCTCTTTTAACCAACCGTTTTAACACAGGGCACATTCGGGACATCTGCTGGTCAGGGATAAATATTAGCATGTTTGGCGTTTATACAGACTGTTTTCCCAGTGGACATGTGGTTTGGTTTATACAGACTGTTTTCCCAGTGGACATGTGGTCTGGTTTATACAGACTGTTTTCCCAGTGGACATGTGGTTTGGCGTTTATACAGACTGTTTTCCCAGTGGACATGTGGTCTGGTTTATACAGACTGTTTTCCCAGTGGACATGTGTGGTCTGGTTTATACAGACTGTTTTCCCAGTGGACATGTGTGGTCTGGTTTATACAGACTGTTTTCCCAGTGGACATGTGGTCTGGTAAACCCTCCTTACCCTTTTTGCCTCCAGGTATTATTATGCTGAAGACAAAATATTGTCATAGGCTACTCTAAATAAAACGAGTTATTTGAACAACAATGGGAAGATAGTGTGGTCACAGGCATAGCCAGGATTCAGTCTTGTGCCTATGCCAGTGTCTGTGCCTAAATCGCTGACCCTACCTACTGAGCTACCGACCCTACCTACTGAGCTACCGACCCTACCTACTGAGCTACCGACCCTACCTACTGAGCGACCGACCCTACCTACTGAGCTACCGACCCTACCTACTGAGCTACCGACCCTACCTACTGAGCTACCGACCCTACCTACTGAGCGACCGACCCTACCTACTGAGCTACCGACCCTACCTACTGAGCTACCGACCCTACCTACTGAGCGACCGACCCTACCTACTGAGCTACCGACCCTACCTACTGAGCTACCGACCCTACCTACTGAGCGACCGACCCTACCTACTGAGCGACCGACCCTACCTACTGAGCTACCGACCCTACCTACTGAGCTACCGACCCTACCTACTGAGCTACCGACCCTACCTACTGAGCGACCGACCCTACCTACTGAGCTACCGACCCTACCTACTGAGCGACCGACCCTACCTACTGAGCTACAGACCCTACCTACTGAGCTACCGACCCTACCTACTGAGCTACCGACCCTACCTACTGAGCTACCGACCCTACCTACTGAGCTACCGACCCTACCTACTGAGCTACCGACCCTACCTACTGAGCGACCGACCCTACCTACTGAGCTACCGACCCTACCTACTGAGCTACCGACCCTACCTACTGAGCGACCGACCCTACCTACTGAGCTACCGACCCTACCTACTGAGCGACCGACCCTACCTACTGAGCTACAGACCCTACCTACTGAGCTACCGACCCTACCTACTGAGCTACCGACCCTACCTACTGAGCTACCGACCCTACCTACTGAGCTACCGACCCTACCTACTGAGCTACCGACCCTACCTACTGAGCGACCGACCCTACCTACTGAGCTACCGACCCTACCTACTGAGCGACCGACCCTACCTACTGAGCTACAGACCCTACCTACTGAGCTACCGACCCTACCTACTGAGCTACCGACCCTACCTACTGAGCTACCGACCCTACCTACTGAGCGACCGACCCTACCTACTTAAGTAGTTTTTTTTGGGTATCTGTACTTAGTTTACTTTTTATATTTTTGACAACTTTTACTTCACTACGTTCCTAATGAAAATTATGTACTTTTTACTCCATACATTTTCCCTGACACCCAAAAGTACTCATTACATTTTTAATGCTTAGCAGGATAGGAAAATTGTCTTATTCACACACTTATCAAGAGAACATCCCTGGTCATCCTTACTGCCTCTGATCTGGACTCACTAAACACAAATGCTTTGTTTGTAAATTATGTCTGAGTGTTGGATTGTGCCCCTGCCTATCAAAAATAAAAAATATATATATACTGTGCCGTCTGGTTTGCTTAATATAAGGAATTTGAAATGATTTATACTTTTACTTTTGATACTTAAGTATATTTAAAACCAAAAACTTTTATACTTTTACTCAAGTAGTATTTTACTGGGTTACTTTCACTTTTTCTTGAGTCATTTTCTATTAAGGTATATTTACTTTTACTCAAGTATGACAATTGGGTACTTTTTCCACCACTGGAAACTGAGACCTTCAAGCAGACACAGCCTGTGTAGTTAGTTAGTTACTGTAGGATGAGGGACACAGGGCCCAGGACTGACAGAATCTGTGCAGAAGATCTAGGTGCTGCTGCAGGCCCTCCTTGGTTGGGGACAGAAGATCTAGTCAGGAAGTGTATAGTGGATGTTGTTCCCGCTGTGACTATTAAAACCTACACAAACCAAAAACCGTGGATAGACGGCAGCATTCGCACAAAACTGAAAGCGCAAACCACCGCATTTAACCACGGCAAGGTGACTGGGAATATGGCAGAATACAAACAGTGTAGTTATTCCCTCCGTAAGGCAATCAAACAGGCAAAACGTCAGTACAGAGACAAAGTGGAGTCGCAAATCAACGGCTCAGACACGAGACGTACAGTGCATTTGGAAAGTATTCAGACACCTTGACTTTTTCACATTTTGTTACGTTACAGCTTTATTGTAGAATTGATTAAATTGTTTTTTTCCCCTCATCAATCTACACACAATACCCCATAATGACAAAGCAAAAACAGGTTTTTAGAAATGTTAGCAATTTTACTTTTTTTCTTAAACGGAAATATTACATTTACATAAGTATTCAGACCCTTTACTCAGTACTTTGTTGAAGCACCTTTGGCAGCGATTACAGCCTCAAGTCTTCTTGGGTATGACGCTACAAGCTTGGCACACCTGTATTTGGGGAGTTTCTCCCATTCTTCTCTGCAGATCCTCTCTGTCAGGTTGGATGCACAGCTATTGTCAGGTCTCCAGAGATGTTTGATCGGGTTCAAGTCCAGGCTCTGGCTGGGCCACTCAAGGACATTCAGAGACCTGTCCCAAAGCCACTCCTGCGTTGTCGTGGCTGTGTGCTTAGGGTCGTTGTCCTGTTGGAAGGTGAACCTTCGCCCCAGTCTGAGGTCCTGAGCGCTCTGGAGCAGGTTTTCATAAGGGATCGCTCTGTACTTTGCTCCGTTCATCTTTCCCTTGATACTGACCAGTCTCCCAGTCCCTGGCGCTGAAAAACATTCTCACAGTATGATGCTGCCACCACCATGCTTCACCATAGGGACGGTGCCAGGTTTCCTACAGACGTGACGCTTGGCATTCAGGCCAAAGAGTTCAATCTTGGTTTCATCAGATCAGAGAATCTTGTTACTCATGGTCTGAGAGTTGATTTGGTGCCTTTTGGCAAACTTCAAGCGAGCTGTCATGTGCGTTTTACTGAGGAGTGGCTTCCGTCTGGCCACACTACCAGAAAGGCCTGATTGGTGGAGTGCTGCAGAGATGGTTGTCCTTCTGGAAGGTTCTCCCATCTCCATAGAGGAACTCTGGAGCTCTGTCAGAGTGACCATCGAGTTCTTGGTCACCTCCCTGACCAAGGCCCTTCTCCCCCGATTGCTCAGTTTGGCCGGGTGGCCAGCTCTAGGAAGAATCTTGGTGGTTCCAAACTTCTTCCATTTAAGAATGATGGAGGCCACTCTGTTCTTGGGGACCTTCAATGCTGCAGAAATATTTTGGTACCCTTCTCCAGATCTGTGCCTCGACCCAATCCTGTATTGAAGCTCTATGGACAATTCCTTCGACCTCATGGCTTGGTTTTTGCTCTGACATGCACTCTCAACTGTGGGATCTTATATAGACAGGTGTGTGTATTTCCAAATCATGTCCAATCAATTGAATTTACCACAGGTGGACTCCAATCAAGTTGTAGAAACATCTCAAGGATGATCAATGGAAACAGGATGCGCCTGAGCTCAATTCCGTGTCTCATAGCAAAGGGTCTGAATACTTATGTAAATTTCAGTTGTCTATTTTTTATAAATGAGTAAAAAAATCGAAGAAACTGTTTTCGGTTTGTCATTATGGGGTATTGTCTGTAGATTGATGAGGATTTTTATTTATTTAATCAATTTTAGAATGAGGCTGTAACGTGACAAAATGTGGAAAAAGGGAAGGGGTCTGAATACAATCACGGATTACAAAGGGATAACAAGCCACGTCGTGGACACCGACGTCTTGCTCCCGGACAAGCTAAACGCCTTCTTCGCCCGCTTTGAGGATAACACAGTTCCACCGACGCGGCCCGCTCCCAAGGACTCTCGTTCTCCGTGGCCGACGTGAATAAGACATTTAAGGCATTTAAGGGTGGTAATCCTCGCAAGGCTTCTGGCCGAGATGGCATCCCTAGCCGCGTCCTCAGAGCATGCGCAGACCAGCTGGCTGGAGTGTTTACAGACATATTCAATCTCTCCCTATCCCAGTCTGCTGTCCCCACATGCTTCAAGATGGCCACCATTGTCCCTGTACCCAAGAAAGCAAAGGTAACTGAACTAAATGAATATCGCCCCGAAGCACTCACTTCTGTCATCATGAAGTGCTTTGAGAGACTAGTCAAGGATCATATCACCTCTACCTTACCTGTCACCCGAGACCCACTTCAATTTGCATACCACAGCCTACAGGGAGGAGGTGAGGGCCAGGAAAATAACCTCTCCCTCAACGTCAACAAAACGAAGGAGATGATCGTGGACTTCAGGAAACAGCAGAGGGTGCACGCCCCTATCCACATCGATGGGACCGCAGTGGAGAAGGTGGAAAGCTTCAAGTTCCTCAGCGTACACATCACCGACAAACTGAAATGGTCCACCCACACAGACAGTGTGGTGAAGAAGGCGCAACAGCACCTCTTCAACCTCAGGAGGCTGAAGAAATTCGTCTTGGCCCCTAAGACCCTCACAAACCTTTACAGATGTACAATTGAGAGCATCCTGTCGGGCTGTATCACCGCCTGGTATGGCAACTATACCGCCTGCAACCGCAGGGCTCTCCAGAGGGTGGTGAGGTCTGCCGAACGCATCACCGGGGGCACACTGCCTGCCCTCCAGGACACCTACAGATGTCACAGGAAGGCCAAAAAGATCATCAAGGACATCAACCACCCAAGCCACGGCCTGTTCACCCCGCTATCATCCAGAAGGCCATCAGACTTTTATATAGCCATCACTAACCGGCTACCACCCGGTTACTCAACCCTGCACTTTAGAGACTACTGCCCTATATACATAGACATGGAATCACTGGCCACTTTAAATGGAACACTAGTCACTTTATAATGTTTACATACTGTTTTACTCATTTCATATGTATATACTGTAATCTATTCTACTGTATTTTAATCATTGTCACTCAGACATTGTGCATCCTAATATTTATATATTTCTTAATTCCATTATTTTACTTTTAGATTTGTGTGTGTTGTTGTGAATTGTTAGATACTACTGCACTGTTGGAGCTAGGAACACAAGCATTTTGCTACACCCGCAATAACATCTGCTAAAAATGTGTATGTGACAAATACAATTTGATTTGATTTGATTTGTTCTATATGTTGTATATATTGGTACTATGTTCTATGTGACCATCACAAACTTCTACAGATGCACCATTGAGAGCATTCTGTTCACCGTCGAGAGCATTCTGTTCACCGTCTTGCTGTATCACCGCCTGGTACGGCAACTGCACCGTCCGCAACCGCAGGGCTCTCCAGAGGGTGGTGTGGTCTGCCGAACGCATCACCGGGGGCAACCTACCCGCCCTTCAGGACACCTACAGCACCCGGTGTCACAGGAAGGCCAAAAAGCGAGCCACGGCCTGTTCACCCTGCTATCATCCAGAAAGTGTCACGACTTCCGCCGAGGCTGCCCCCCCCTCCTGGTTCGGCAGGCTTCGGCGTTCGTCGTCACCGGAGTACTAGCTACTGCCGATCCCATTCTCATCACTCCACTTGTCATGTCTTGTCAATCACACACACCTGGTGCTCATTCCCCTAATTAGTATGTGTATAAGTGTTCCCTCTGTTCCCCTTGTCTTTGTGAGTGATTGTTTGTTGTGAGAGCGTGTAGCTCGGTTGACCTACATTTCACTGTGTTATTGCCAAGGTGGATGTTTTCCCTTGTATAGTTTAGTTTGACGTTTGGGGCGTTTGATTTATGCAAACGGAATAAACTCTGGACTTCTGTATTTTTCCTCCTGGGCCTGACTCCTCCCTTCACACCTCGTCACAGAAAGCGAGGTCAGTACAGGTGCATCAAAGCTGGGACCGAGAGACTGAAAAACAGCTTCTATCTCAAGGCCATCAGACTGTTAAATAGCCATCACTAGCCGGCCTCCGCCCAGTACCCTGCCCTGAACCTTAGTCACTGTCACCAGCCGGCTACAACCTGGTTACTCAACCCTGCACCTTAGAGTCTGCTGCCCTATGTACATAGGCATGAAACACTGGTCAGTTAAAACATTTTTTACATACTGTTTTACTCATTTCATATGGAATGTGGCAGACCAGGGGGTTTGATCAAGACGTTTGCACAGATCAGACACAAGTGTGATACCTCAGTTTACAACAACAAAGAAAAATAAAAGAAACATGTCTCCTCCAGGAGACCTCTTCCTGGTTACCGTCTTCCTGGTTACCGTCTTCCTGGTTACCGCCTTCTGGGCTCCGGGGGAACGCTGTCTCCTCTCAGGTAGAACATCGAGCCCCTCGGTTCTAGCAGACCGTGAGTATATCCGGTAGCAACCTCTAACTACCTCCAACCTCTCCCCTGTGCTGGCCTCCTGGCAGAGTAATCAGCTCCTTGATTACTCACCAGCCTCAATCAGCCCCAATTAGTCCTGGCCGGAAGACCTGTCTTGACCTGGCAGGTCCAGCAGAGGGAGCCACCGCCGCGTGATGTAGACCCCGTCTGTCACCCGGCCTCGACGAGTCTCCCCCTGGTGGCTTGTCCTCGGTCCTCCACAGTATATACTGTATTTTAGTCTAGTCCATCCTATTCAACTATGGCTGAATATATACTATTCTATCAACCTATTTTTCAGATATACTATATATTTTCTATCTATTTACTGTCCATAACATCTACACACCCCATCACACACACAACATCTATACATCCCATCTAACAAATACGCAACATCTATACATCCCATCTAACAAATACACAACATCTATACATCCCATCTAACAATACACAACATCTATACATCCCATCTAACAATACACAACATCTATACATCTATACATCCCATCTAACAAATACACAACATCTATACATCTATACATCCCATCTAACAATACACAACATCTATACATCTATACATCCCATCTAACAAAGAGTGTGCAAAGCTGTCATCAAGGCAAAGGGTGGCTATTTGAAGAATCTCAAATATAAAATATATTTTGATTTGTTTAACACTTTTTTGGTTACTACATGATTCCATATGTGTTATTTCATAGTTTTGATGTCTTCACTATTATTCTACAATGTAGAAAATAGTAAAAATAAAGAAAAACCCTTGAATGAGTAGGTGTGTCCAGACTTTTGACTGGTACTGTACATACAGACTCCGGACACTGTTCGTCCTAATATTTAAATATTTCTTCCATTCTTTTACTTTGCTGGTACACAAGCATTTCTCTGTGTGTGTGGAGGAGGAGGAGGAGGAGGAGGATGGAGAGAGGAGGAGGAGAGAGGAGGAGGAGGAGGAGGGGGATGGAGAGAGGAGGAGGAGAGTGATGGAGAGAGGAGGAGGAGGAGGGGACTGGAGAGAGGAGGAGGAGGAGGAGGAGGAGGAGGAGGAGGAGGAGAGTGATGGAGAGAGGAGGAGGAGGAGGGGGATGGAGAGAGGAGGAGGAGAGTGATGGAGAGAGGAGGAGGAGGAGGAGGAGGAGGGGGGAAGGAGGAGGAGGAGGAGGAGGAAGAGAGTGATGGAGGAGGAGGATGAGAGAGGAGGAGGAGGAGGAGGAGGAGGAGGAGGAGGAGGAGGAGAGTGATGGAGAGAGGAGGAGGAGGAGGAGAATAGAGGGGGAGGAGGAGGAGAGTGATGAGAGAGGAGGAGGAGGAGGAGGAAGAGGAGGAGGAGGAGAGGGATGGAGAGAGGAGGAGATAAGGAATGTAAAAGAGAGGGAAAGGGTGAGAGAGAGGGAAAGGGTGAGAGAGAGGGAAAGGGTGAGAGAGAGGGAAAGGGTGAGAGAGAGGGCTTAAGGAGAGGACAATAGGATGAGAGGATGAGAGGACAATAGGATGAGAGGATGAGAGGATGAGAGGATGAGAGGATGTGTGTGTGTGACGTGGAATCTCCTGATTTCTGTTGTTAGTTCTGCTGCCTTCCGGCTGCTTTATTCTGGCCAGGGGAGATCCTATGCTGTGGTATTGTCTGTTGAGTGTACACTACACGCTACACACTACACACTATACACTAGATGCTACACACTATATGCTACACACTACACACTACACACTACACGCTACAAGCTACACGCTATACACTACACAAAATACACTAAACACAATACACTATACACTACACTATAAACTACACTACACTACACGATACACTACACTACACTACACGATACACTACACTACACTACACGATACACTACACTATAAACTACACTACACTATACGCTACACGCTACACACTATACACTATACACTACACACTACACCCTACAAGCTACACACTACACACTACACACTACACTACACGCTACACACTAGACACTAAACACTACACTACAAGCTACACGCTACACGCTACACACTACACACTATACACTATACACTAAACACTACGCTACACGCTACACGCTACACACTACACACTACACACTACACGCTACACACTACACGCTACACACTACACGCTACACTCTATACACTAGACACTAGACACTATACGCTATACGCTATACGCTAAACGCTAAACGCTAAACGCTATACGCTACACACTACACTCTACACTCTATACACTATACACTAGACACTACACACTATACACTATACACTATACACTATACACTACACACTACACACTACACACTAAACACTAAACACTACACTACACGCTATACGCTACACACTACACACTAGACACTAGACACTAGACACTAGACACTATACACACTACACACTATACACTATACACTACACACTACACACTATACACTATACACTATACACTACACACTACACGCTACACGCTACACACTAGACACTATACCATGTATACAGTGCGTTGTGTGTAAACTGCAAACAATTACAATTAAAAATAAATAAAAATAAAGAATACAAATACTTGAAACAGAGTTACTGTGCTCCTAGTTAGGTGATGACAGCAGTTTTGAAACAGAGTTACTGTGCTCCCAGCATCATGTTAGTTAGATCACCAAACAGCGTGTTAATACAGATGATTTAAACAGTCTACTTCATGATTTTAGTTTTGACAATTGAAGCTGAGATTAATATTAGTGTTTTAATGTTATTTTGAGGAAAGAAGAGGAAAGTACATAAGATAAAAAGAGAGAGCAGAGAAGGAGGACAGAGAAGAAGAGAGGAGTAGAGAGGAAAAGAGGGTGATGGAGGGGAGGAGAGAGGAGGAGAACGTGATGGAGGGGAGGAGAACGTGGTGGAGGGGAGGAGAGAGGAGGAGAACGTGATGGAGAGAGGAGGAGAGTGTGATGGAGGGGAGGAGAACATGATGGAGGGGAGGAGAGAGGAGGAGAACGTGATGGAGAGAGGAGGAGAACGTGATGGAGAGAGGAGGAGAGAGGAGGAGAGCGTGATGGAGGGGAGGAGAGAGGAGGAGAGCGTGATGGAGGGGAGGAGAGAGGAGGAGAACGTGATGGAGAGGAGGAGAACGTGATGGAGAGAGGAGAAGAGCGTGATGGAGAGAGGAGGAGAGAGGAGGAGAGCGTGATGGAGAGAGGAGGAGAGTGTGATGGAGGGGAGGAGAGAGGAGGAGAGCGTGATGGAGGGGAGGAGAGAGGAGGAGAATGTGATGGAGGGGAGGAGAATGTGATGGAGGGGAGGAGAGAGGAGGAGAACGTGATGGAGAGAGGAGGAGAGCGTGATGGAGGGGAGGAGAACGTGATGGAGTGGAGGAGAGAGGAGGAGAACGTGATGGAGAGAGGAGGAGAACGTGATGGAGAGAGGAGAGAGGAGGAGAGCGTGATGGAGAGAGGAGGAGAGCGTGATGGAGGGGAGGAGAGAGGAGGAGAGCGTGATGGAGGGGAGGAGAGAGGAGGAGAACATGATGGAGGAGAGGAGGAGAACGTGATGGAGAGAGGAGGAGAACGTGATGGAGAGAGGAGGAGAGAGGAGGAGAGCGTGATGGAGGGGAGGAGAGAGGAGGAGAGCGTGATGGAGGGGAGGAGAGAGGAGGAGAACGTGATGGAGAGAGGAGGAGAACGTGATGGAGAGAGAAGAGAGGAGGAGAGCGTGATGGAGAGAGGAGGAGAGCGTGATGGAGAGAGGAGGAGAGCGTGATGGAGGGGAGGAGAGAGGAGGAGAGCGTGATGGAGGAGAGGAGAGAGGAGGAGAGTGTGATGGAGGGGAGGAGAGAGGAGGAGAGCGTGATGGAGGGGAGGAGAGAGGAGGAGAACGTGATGGAGAGAGGAGGAGAGAGGAGGAGAACGTGATGGAGAGAGGAGGAGAGAGGAGGAGAGCGTGATGGAGGGGAGGAGAGAGGAGGAGAGCTTGATGGAGGGGAGGAGAGAGGAGGAGAGCGTGATGGAGGGGAGGAGAGCGTGATGGAGGGGAGGAGAGAGGAGGAGAACGTGATGGAGAGAGGAGGAGAGAGGAGGAGAACGTGATGGAGAGAGGAGAGAGGAGGAGAGCGTGATGGAGAGAGGAGGAGAGTGTGATGGAGGGGAGGAGAGAGGAGGAGAGCGTGATGAGAGAGGAGGAGAACGTGATGGAGAGAGGAGGAGAACGTGATGGAGAGAGGAGGAGAGCGTGATGGAGGGGAGGAGAGAGGAGGAGAGCGTGATGGAGGGGAGGAGAGAGGAGGAGAGCGTGATGGAGGGGAGGAGAACGTGATGGAGGGGAGGAGAGAGGAGGAGAATGTGATGGAGAGAGGAGGAGAATGTGATGGAGAGAGGAGAGAGGAGGAGAGCTTGATGGAGTGGAGGAGAGAGGAGGAGAGTGTGATGGAGGGGGGGAGAGAGGAGGAGAGCGTGATGGAGGGGGGGAGAGAGGAGGAGAGCGTGATGGAGGGGAGGAGAGAGGAGGAGAGCGTGATGGAGGGGGGTAACATGTAGCGCCCACTCTGCATCAATTTACTGGTTGAGTGATGCATCACGCCACACACACAAGCACACGCTGGCGCCCGTCGTGACGTCACGGTGCAGTAAGTCCCAGCATTCTCTAGGTTGCCAGTAAAGAGACTCTTTACAACGACTCAAACATCGCCAGCACAATGGCCGCCGCTGCCACCACTGGGCGTGTGTGTGTACAAGGATGTGAATGAATGTGTGTGTATGTGTATGGGATGGAGGTGGGGGGGATGAGTGTGTGTGGCTGGGGGGGGGGGGGGGGTGCAGAGGGAGGGAAGGAGGGTAAGGGGGGGGTAGTAAATGACAAATAAGAGGAACATCAAATCATGGCAGATTTGGTGAAGCGAGATAAACATTGCTGACGGAGGTTCTGTGATGAGGATTAGGTACGGGGAGGCGTGGGGGTGGTGAATAGAGAGAGGGGCGGGCGGGCGGGTGAGGGTGTGTGTGCAGAAGCGGATGGTCCATGAGTGTCTGTGTCGGTATTTGTATAGAGGGTTGCATTTTTTTGTGCGGGGGGGGGGGTCCTTAAGTGTGTGGAGGAGGGAGGTGAGTGTGTGAGACAGACAGAGGGAATGAAGAAGCAAGGGAGGGATGGAGAGAGGGAGAGAGGGAGAAAATGGTGGACAGAGGGACAGAGTGAATGACTGAATGAACTGTCCCTCTTTAAATGACGTTCAGCTAATAAAGGCTTCATAAAGCTTTCATAATGCCTTCATAAGCACTACATAAATGTGTTACAAAGCATCTATAACCGTATGTCACAAATGTGTGACAATCACCAATGTCAAATGTGACATAACCCACTATGCTGAATATTAAATACATTTTATTTTTAAAGGGAGACATGTTGTGATGCAGCAGAAACACTTACTTTATTGAACCCCTCAACATAAGAACACTGAAAGTGGCTTTCTTCTAGAACCATGTTACATGTTCCTCAGAACACAAACAAACACACAGCAATATAACAAGCCATACCGTGGGGTGCTGGGTCCAGTCAGGTCTTTAACACAACAATATAACAAGCCATACCGTGGGGTACTGGGTCCAGTCAGGTCTTTAACACAACAATATAACCAGCCATACCGTGGGGTGCTGGGTCCAGTCAGGTCTTTAACACAACAATATAACAAGCCATACCGTGGGGTGCTGGGTCCAGTCAGGTCTTTAACACAACAATATAACAAGCCATACCGTGGGGTGCTGGGTCCAGTCAGGTCTTTAACACAACAATATAACCAGCCATACCGTGGGGTGCTGGGTCCAGTCAGGTCTTTAACACAACAATATAACCAGCCATACCGTGGGGTGCTGGGTCCAGTCAGGTCTTTAACACAACAATATAACAAGCCATACCGTGGGGTGCTGGGTCCATTCAGGTCTTTGATAACAATACAACAAGCCATACCGTGGGGTGCTGGGTCCAGTCAGGTCTTTAACACAACAATATAACAAGCCATACCGTGGGGTGCTGGGTCCAGTCAGGTCTTTGATAACAATACAACAAGCCATACCGTGGGGTGCTGGGTCCAGTCAGGTCTTTAACACAACAATACAACAAGCCATACCGTGGGGTGCTGGGTCCAGTCAGGTCTTTAACACAACAATATAACAAGCCATACCGTGGGGTGCTGGGTCCAGTCAGGTCTTTGATAACAATACAACAAGCCATACCGTGGGGTGCTGGGTCCAGTCAGGTCTTTAACACAACAATACAACAAGCCATACCGTGGGGTGCTGGGTCCAGTCAGGTCTTTAACACAACAATATAACAAGCCATACCGTGGGGTGCTGGGTCCAGTCAGGTCTTTAACACAACAATATAACAAGCCATACCGTGGGGTGCTGGGTCCAGTCAGGTCTTTGATAACAATACAACAAGCCATACCGTGGGGTGCTGGGTCCAGTCAGGTCTTTAACACAACAATATAACAAGCCATACCGTGGGGTGCTGGGTCCAGTCAGGTCTTTGATAACAATACAACAAGCCATACCGTGGGGTGCTGGGTCCAGTCAGGTCTTTAACAAAACAATATAACAAGCCATACCGTAGTGACTTCCTTACTATTTGAACATAGCCACTGTCCAAGCCTGAAGTGTTTTTTTTCCGAACGCATACAATCCACATTCAAAGTTCCCAAAAGCCAAACGACAAAAAACATTCAGGGAGATCCAGGGATATGGTGCAACAAAAAAATCTTTTTTTTAATTATATCTAACAAAAAGTATTCTCCAATCAACTTAAAGCAAAAGACAGAACATATATTACAACAAATTATGTTTAAACTCCAATATACTAATAGATTTTTTAAAAACTATATTTTTGAGAAAAAAATAAGAAAAGTGTAAGGGATCGGGGATTGGCCGGCCCTAGGGGGGGGGATACTGTAAGGGATCGGGGATTGGCTGGGTCTAGGGGGGGGGATACTGTAAGGGATCGGGGATTGGCTGGGTCTAGGGGGGGGGGATACTGTAAGGGATCGGGGATTGGCCGGCCCTAGGGAGGGGGATACTGTAAGGGATCGGGGATTGGCCGGCCCTGGGGAGGGGGATACTGTAAGGGATCGGGGATTGGCTGGGTCTAGGGGGGGGGGATACTGTAAGGGATCGGGGATTGGCTGGGTCTAGGGGGGGGGATACTGTAAGGGATCGGGGATTGGCCGGCCCTGGGGAGGGGGATACTGTAAGGGATCGGGGATTGGCTGGGTCTAGGGGGGGGATACTGTAAGGGATCGGGGATTGGCCGGCCCTAGGGAGGGGGATACTGTAAGGGATCGGGGATTGGCTGGGTCTAGGGGCGGGGATACTGTAAGGGATCGGGATTGGCTGGGTCTAGGGAGGGGGATACTGTAAGGGATCGGGGATTGGCCGGCCCTGGGGAGGGGGATACTGTAAGGGATCGGGGATTGGCCGGCCCTGGGGAGGGGGATACTGTAAGGGATCGGGGATTGGCCGGCCCTGGGGAGGGGGATACTGTAAGGGATCGGGGGTTGGCTGGGTCTAGACAGAGTCTGACACTTACCCGATCTACAGAGAGGGGGAGTCATCAGACTCGATCTGGTTCACCTGAGTTCTGAGCACACCTGTCTGTAATTAGTGTAGGATTTAAGGTGTGCTCAGAAGCTCAGTCGGTGCGAGGTATTGTTCCATTGTGACTTGCTAAGCGTTTTGTTCAGAGAGAGAGAGAGAGAGAGAGAGAGTTTGTTGTTTTTGATTACCCGTGTATCCGACCTGTGCCTTGTTGCTTGACTCCCCGTATTGCTTTATCCTCTGCTTGTCTACGTCAGTGATTACCGTCCTCTGATCCTGTGCCTGTGCCCTCGACTACGACTACGCCCGCTCCCTTGGTACCTCTGCCTGTGTCTGCCTGGCCCGGTTTTGACCACAGCTCGCACGACCACGATTAAGCTATTCCCTTGTCTGTACTCTAATAAAGCATCGCAATTCTGCGATTGGATCTTACCACTCTGTCCGAGTATTCATTACAAAAAGGGTATAATCTTTGTAAATGAACTGGTTGAGTTATGTCACACAGCAAATAGAAGAGGCAAGTGGAAGGGGGAGAAAGTAAGGAACTTGTCTGTCGGCCCTGCATCAAAGACCAAAATTGGCTAAAGACAATTGTGTTAAAAAAAAAGTATATGTTTCATTTAAGGACCAAAAAATGGGCAGCTTTGCCATATAGATTGTAAAATAGTTGTGAAGAGATTTTCGATGTACCGATTCCACGGCACATGGTTCATGAACTGATATACAATACGACGCCTGATTCAAAACTTAGAGTTTTATCATTTAAATCATTATACAAAATTCTTGCAACTAATAGAATGTTATATATATGGGGGGATACAACCATCCTAGCTCTGCAGATTTTGCTGCGAAGAGACAATTATTAGATCATTTGTTTTGGTACTGTCCATACGGTATGTAGCTTGTTTTTGGTCACAGGTTCAGGATTCAAAACTTAGAGTTTTATCATTTAAATCATCGTTCAGGTCACAGGTTCAGGAATGGCTGTAGAATTGCAACATTTACCTGGAGCTAACTCTGCAAATAGCACCGCTGGGTGATTTAAAAAGTAATAGTCAGTCGATCAATAATATAATAATACTCTTAGCAAAAATGTTTATCTTTAATTGACATTCTGTAGAAACAATGAGAATAGAAAGGTTCAGAACTTTTGTGAAACATCACAGCACAGTTGAAAAATATATGGCAAATAGAAATCAAAACTGGATGGTGTTCAGAGATAGATGGGAGGGGTTGAGTGGAGCTGAAGGATGGGACTAAAAACAAACAAAAGAGAACTAATGTAAAATATATAGTCTGTTGTTGTCCATTAGTTTACTCCAATTAGGGGAGGGTTGGTAGGGTTAGGGGAAAATAATAAAGGAAATATATAAAAAAATATATACATATTTTATATACTGTATATTTACAAAAAATATATATGGGGGATTGGAAATGATGCAGACAATTACATTGATGGAAGCCACAATCTATCTGCAATATTAAAGCTGATCTACCCCCTAAACAAATGTAAAGCATAGATTCCTTGAAATGTACATAATATGGTTTGTGTGTATGATCAAAAGACTGTACCGCTCCCGCGTGTAGTTAGCACTCCTCTTCCAGAAGGCCCAATTTCCTGCCTTTATCCTATCACTAACACATTTTCCACAGTACAATGAATGGGCAAGATGCCGAGCCATGATTAGCTGTTCAGGAGTCTTATGGCTTGGGGGTAGAAGCTGTTGAGAAGCCTTTTGGACCTAGACTTGGTGCTCCGGTACCGCTTGCAGTGCGGTAGCAGAGAGAACAGTCTATGACTAGGGTGGCTGGAGTCTTTGACAATTTTGAGGGCCGTCCTCTGACACCACCTGGTATAGAGGTCCTGGATGGCAGGAAGCTTGGCCCATTGATGTACTGGGCCGTATGCACTACCCTCGGAGGCCGAGCATTTGCCATACCAGGCGGTGATGCAACCAGTCAGGATGCTCTCGATGGTGCAGCTGTAGAACTTTTTGAGGATCTGAGGATCCATGACAAATCTTTTCAGTCTCCTGAGGGGGAAAAGGCTTTGTCGTGTCCTCTTCACGACTGTCTTGGTGTGTTTGGACCATGATAGTTTGTTGGTGATGTGGACACCAAGGAACTTGAAGCTCTCAACCTGTTCCACTCTAGCCCCGTCCATGAGAATGGGGGCGTGCTCAGTCCTCTTTTTTTCCTGTAGTCCACAATCATCTCCTTTGTCTTGGTCACGTTGAGGGAGAGGTTGTTATCCTGGGACCACACGGCCAGGTCTCTGACCTCCTCGCTATAGGCTGTCTCATCGTTGTCGGTGATCAGGCCTACCACTGTTGTGTTGTCGGCAAACTTAATGATGGTGTTGGAGTCGTGCCTGGCCATGCAATCATGGGTGAACAGGGAGTACAGGAGGGGACTGAGCACGCACCCCTGAGGGGCCCCCATGTTGAGGATCAGCGTGACAGATGTGTTGTTACCTACCCTTACCACCTGGGGGCGGCCCGTCAGGAAGTCCAGGATCCAGTTGCAGAGGGAGTTGTTTAGTCCCAGGATCCTTGGCTTAGTGATGAGCTTTGAGGGCACTATGGTGTTGAACGCTGAGCTGGAGTCAATGAATAGCATTCTCACGTAGGTGTTCCTCTTGTCCAGGTGGGAAAGGGCAGTGTGGAGTGCAATAGATACTGCGTCATCTGTGGATCTGTTGGGGCGGTATGCAAATTGGAGTGGGTCTAGGGTTTCTGAGATAATGGTGTTGATGTGAGCCATGACCAGCCTTTCAAAGCACTTCATGGCTACAGACGTCAGTGCTACGGGTCGGTAGTCATTTAGGCAGGTTATCTTAGTGTCCTTGGGCACGGGGACTATGGTGGTCTGCTTGAAACATGTTGGTATTACAGACTCAGTCAGGGACATGTTGAAAATGTCAGTGAAGACACTTGCCAGTTGGTCAGCACATGCTCGGAGTACACGTCCTGGTAATCCGTCTGGCCCTGCGGCCTTGTGAATGTTGACCTGCTTAAAAGTCTTACTCACATCAGCTACGGAGAGCGTGATCACATAGTCATCCGGAACAGCTGGTGCTCTCATGCATGCTTCAGTGTTGCTTGCCTCGAAGCGAGCATAGAAGTGGTTTAGCTCGTCTGGAAGTCTTGTGTCACTGGGCAGCTCGCGGCTGTGCTTCCCTTTGTAGTCTGTAATAGTTTTCAAGCCCTGCCACATCCGACGAGCGTCAGAGCCGATGTAGTAGGATTCAATCTTAGTCCTGTATTGACTCTTTGCCTGTTTGATGGTTTGTCGGAGGGCATAGCGGGATTTCTTATAAGCGTCCGGGTTAGAGTCCCGCTCTTTGAAAGTGGCAGCTCTACCCTTTAGCTCAGTGCGGATGTTTCCTGTAATCCATGGCTTCTGGTTGGGGTATGTACGTACGGTCACTGTGGGGATGACGTCATCAATGCACTTATTGATGAAGCCAGTGACTGATGTGGTGTACTCCTCAATGCCATCGGAAGAATCCCGGAACACATTCCAGTCTGTGCTAGCAAAACAGTCCTGTAGCTTAGCATCTGCATCATCTGACCACTTTTTTTATTGACCGAGTCACTGGTGCTTCCTGCTTTAGTTTTTGCTTATAAGCAGGAATCAGGAGGATATAATTATGGTCAGATTTGCCAAATGGAGGGCAAGGGAGTGTCACGATCGTGGGTTAGAGATGAGGACCAAGGCGCAGCGTTGCAGGCAAACATACTCTTTATTAGGCGATAGATATACAAAATAAACAAACCGATAACGTGACAGTTCACGGTCTAACACAAACCAAACTAGAAACAAGATCCCACAACTACTGTGGGAAAACAGCCTGTTTAAATGTGGTTCCCAATCAGAGACAACCAGCCACAGCTGACACTCGTTGCCTCTGATTGAGAACCACACTGGCCAACATAGAAATGAACCAACTAGAACTACAACACAAATCTACACACCCTGGCTCAACATAACAATGTCCCCAGAGCCAGGGCGTGACAGGGAGAGCTTTGTATGCGTCTCTGTGTGTGGAGTAAAGGTGGTCTAGAGGTTTTTTTCCTCTGGTTGCACATTTAACATGCTGGTAGAAATGAGGTAGAACAGATTTAAGTTTCCCTGCATTAAAGTCCCCGGCCACTAGGAGCGCTGCCTCTGGATGAGCTTTTTCCTGTTTACTTATGGCCTTATACAGCTCATTGAGTGCAGTCTTAATGCCAGCATTGGTTTGTGGTGGTAAATAGACAGCTATGAAAAATATAGATGAAAACTCTCTTGGTAAATAGTGTGGTCTACAGCTTATCATGGAATACTCTACCTCAGGCGAGCAAAACCTTTTTTTTTTGTGCACCAGCTGTTGTTTACAAATATACACAGACCGCCACCCCTTGTCTTACCGGAGTGCTGTTCTATCCTGCTGATGTAGCGTATATCCCGTCAGCTGTATGTTGTCCATGTTGTCGTCCAGCCACGACTCTGTGAAACATAAGATATTACAGTTTTTAATGTCCCGTTGGTAGGATAACCGTAATCTTAGGTCATCCAATTTATTCTCCAATGATTGAAGATTGGCTAATAGGATTGATGGCAGAGGCAGTTTACTCGCTCGCCGTCGGATCCTTACAAGGCACCCCGACCTACGTCTACGATATCTCTGTCTCTTTCTCCTGCGAATGACAGGGATTTGGGCCTTGTCGGGTTCTGTAGGATATCCTTTGCGTCCGACTCGTTGAAGAAAGAATCTTCGTCCAATACGAGGTAAGTAATCGCTGTCCTGATATCCAGAAGCTCTTTTTGGTTATAAGAGACGATGGCAGAAACATTATGTACAGAATAAATTACAAATAACGCAAAAAAACACACATAATAGTACAATTGGTTAGAGGGCTGTAAAACGGCATCCTCTCCGGCGCCATCATTCTCATCACATACATCACATACATTCATACACATATATACACTATCAGTCAAAAGTTTGGACAACGAGCAACGTTGCGGAGTATATATATACACTACCGGTCAATGTTTTTAGAACACCTACTCATTCAAGGGTTTTTCTTTATTTTTAATATGTTTTACATTGTAGAATAATAGTGAAGACATCAAAACTATGAAATAACACATATGGAATCATATAGTAACCAAAAAAGTGTTAAACAAATCAAAATATATTTTACATTTGAGATTCTTCAAATAGCCCTTTGCCTTGATGACAGCTTTGCACTGGTAGTGTATAGTGTATATTATTATATAAAAATATATATACAGTATATATACATACTGCTCTGTATGTTCTGTCTTTTATACATATATATATATATATATATATATATATATATACAGTGGGGAAAAAAAGTATTTAGTCAGCCACCAATTGTGCAAGTTCTCCCACTTAAAAAGATGAGAGGCCTGTAATTTTCATCATAGGTACACGTCAACTATGACAGACATATTGGAGAAAAAAAATCCAGAAAATCGGATTTTTTATGAATTTATTTAGACTAGACTTCTGCAGGCATCTGGAGGACAACCGACCCAATCTAATATGTTGTTCTCCCCTCCTTTGTTTTGTATACATCCTATGTAACCTGATATGGGTGTTTTCCCCTACAGACCAATCCCAGGATGCCATAAAACAGACTTCCTCTGTTTTAGGGTTCCCCTATAGAAATGCTCTCCAGATGCTTCCTCAAGCTGAGTCAACATCCTCTAAGACACCATTTGCAGACGTTAGCAAAGTCATAAATTGCTTAGACATCGGCTTGCATGGTGCCCCCTTTTCCTCCAAACATAACGATGGTCATTATGGCCAAACAGTTCTATGTTTGTTTCATCAGACCAGAGGACATTTCTCCAAAAAGTACGATGTTTGTCCCCATGTGCAGTTGCAAACTGTAGTCTGGCTTTTTTATGGCAGTTTTGGAGCAGTGGCTTCTTCCTTGCTGAGCGGCCTTTCAGGTTATGTATTATTTTTTTGTCATTTAGCAGACGCTCTTATCCAGAGCGACTTACAGGAGCAATTAGGGTTAAGTGCCTTGCTCAAGGACACAGACAGATTTTTCACCTAGTCGGGTGGGGGATTAGAACCAGCGACCTTTCGGTTTCTGGCACAATGCTCTTAACCACTAAGCTACCTGCCGCCCCAGACTCGTTTTACTGTGGATATAGATACTTTTGTACCTGTTTCCTCCAGAATCTTCACAAGGTCCTTTGCTGTTGTTCTGGGATTGATTTGCACTTTTCGCACCAAAGTACGTTCATCTCTAGGAGACAGAACGCGTCTCCTTCCTGAGCGGTATGATGGCTGCGTGGTCCCATGGTGTTTATACTTGCGTACTATTGTTTGTACAGATGAATGTGGTACCTTCAGGCATTTGGAAATTGCTCCCAAGGATGAACCAGACTTGTGGAGGTCTACAATTCTTTTTCTGAGGTCTTGGCTGATTTTGATTTTTCCCATGATGTCAATCAAAGAGGCACTGAGTTTGAAGGTAGGCCTTGAAATAACTCCACAGGTACACCTCCAATTGACTCAAATGATGTCAATTAGCCTATCAGAAGCTTCTAAATCCATGACATCATTTTCTGGAATTTTCCAAGCTGTTTAAAGGCACAGTCAACTTAATGTATGTAAACTTCTGACCCACTGGAATTGTGATACAGTGAATTATAAGTGAAATAATCTGTCTGTAAACAATTGTTGGAACAATTACTTGTGTCATACACAAAGTAGATGTCCTAACCGACTTGCCAAAACTATAGTTTGTTAACAAGACATTTGTGGAGTGGTTGAAAAACAAGTTTTAATGACTCCAACCTCAGTGTTTTGTAAACTTGGTCCCATATAGGTCAAGTCCAGTGATCTCAGTCTCAGTGTTCAAGAGGTTGACGTCCAAGAAAGAAAGTGGTGTGTGTGTCAGCCGCCTCCAGGAGCAGACATAGTTTATTGATAGGTCTCCGGACAAGATCTTTGACCCCTGGCTAAGCCTCCACCACATGCCCCATCAGCCAAGAGTTCCTTGGGGCTGTGTCATCCACGATGACAACAAGGTCCCCAGGACTGAAGTTTCTCTCAGTTTTGTTCCACTTGTTCCGCTCCTGCATAAGTGGAAGATACTCCCTTCCAGAAGCGGTCAGTGATATATTGTACTTGCTTCCATCTCCTTCGTGAGTATAGGTCTCCTCTCTGGAATAGTCCTGGTGGCAGGACTAGCTTTGCTTTCAGATAAAGTAGATGGTTCGGGGTCAGGGGTTCTAGATCATTATGGTAATTTGTCACGGTTGTGATTGGCCTGTTGTTCACGATCGCCTCAACTTCACACAAGGCTGCCTGCAAAGCCTCATCATCCAGTACTTGTTCGTTAAGGACTGACCAGTCAGATCAACCTCTCCCACGTTCCCCCATGGTGGGCTCCAGAGGGAGGGTTGAATGACCATTTCACTCCTTCCTTCAGTAATGCATTTTGAATCTTGTTGTGATCCAGCTCTTTCAACGCTTCTCCTAGCTCTCTGTGTCTTCCGACGAAGTTGATGCCATTGTCGGTTCTGATACTTGCTACTGGGCCTCTTCGACAGGTGAACCTGCGCAGGGCATTGATAACTAGCAAATTCTATCTGGACAGCTCGACTCACAAGGCAAGTAAATATCACACCATACCGCTTCACATGAACGTGGCCTCGCTTCACGTCTACGGAGCCGAAGTAATCTATGCCCATATGGGTGAAAGGCGGCAAAATCAGGTGACACCCGATCTTGTGGAAGGTCGGCCATCTTCTGTTCTCCAGCTCCGCCTGCGGAAGACACAGCTCTTAAGGATCTTCCTTGCTAAGGAGTTGGCACAGCGTATCCTGTCATGTGACCTCTCCCAGAGTGGCCAACCTGATCATGGGATGTGGAGTTAGATCAGTCTGGAGATGTGGGAGTCTTTGGTAAGGATCATAGGAGTATTTAGTTCTATAGGCATAGCAGCTTTGCTTAACCTTCCTCCCACTCTCAGAATGCCATTGTCAACAATTGGATCAAGCTTACAGATTGAGCCACTTCCCTTGCCAAATTGTCATCCTTTCACAACGAGGGCAATTTCTTGTTTAAAGTGCTGTCTTTGTTCAGATCGAACAATGACCTTTTACATTTGACATTTTAGTAATTTAGCAGATGCTCTTATCCAGAGCGACTTACAGTTAGTGAGTGCATACATTTTTTCATACTGGCCCCCCTTGGGAAACAAACCCACAACCCTGGCGTTGCAAGCGCCATGCTCTACCAACTGAGCTACACGGGCCCTTTTCTGCTTTGTTTAGGTCATACGCAGACAGACTTTCTTTTCCAAACTACAGTTTGAACTTATGAATTTGTTCCTTCAGTGAGTTTGTTAGACTCTGATCTGATCCTGGATCAGTTTTTGTGTGAACTTTCCTTTTCTGGCTTAACTGTAGAAGAAGTGTCTTCAGTTTCAGCATCCAGGCAACTGCTTTCTTCAAGCTGTTCCATGTCGAGTAGTTCTCAATCAGTTTGCTGGTCGGACTCTTTTCTTACACACTTGTACTGTTTCACGATGACATCTTTTCTCACCTCTGGATTATCTGGAGGGATGGAGCCAAGCTCCTTGGGGACATTCAGCCATTGTGTTTCTGCTTTCTCCAGGAATTCTGGTTCTTTGAGTTCAGGAAAGTTTCAACATGTAACCCTTGAGGCGTCGGTTCTGTTTGAAGCACAGATACCTCAACTGTTTTGCTTTCGATAAGTCACGGATCACAGCAACCCTATTAGCCACAAAGGTATGGAATCTCTTGGTATCGTTGCAGATGTATTTTAGCACAGACTGGCTGTCTGTCCAGAATGTTGACTCCTCGAGTTCAATCTGGAGCTTCAACTTTAACATCCTGTCGACTCGCACCGCCAATGTTGCTACAGGAAGTTCCAGTCTGGGGACTGTCATCTGCTTGAGTGGAGTCACCTTTGACTTCCCCAGCATTAATGCGATGTGGATCTTTTCCATACTGTTTGTGAACCTAAGGTAACTTGCCGTGCCATAACCTTCTTCACTTGCGTCACCGAAGTGATGCAGCTGTGCGGTCTTGACTTGACCAAAGTTCTCAGGCATCATGCACCTGTCAATCTGGAATCTGGACAGCTGGTCCAGCTCTGAGCACCATCTGGTATCAAGTTCCATAACCCTCAAAGACAGTCACTACTACTACCGTTGCCCTTTCGCAAACAAATATGTAGTCCTGCCAAACAACCGTGACATGGCAGAGCAGCGGGCTCTAAATCTTATCAGGAAGTCCAAGAAGGATGAAGTTTATGCTGCAGAGTACAAAGGCTTCATGGAAGAGGTAATAACAAAAGGAACCACAAGAACAGCTCCTCAGAGAGAAAGGCAAGGTATGGTACATACCACACCATGGCGTTCACTATAAGCTCAAGGGAACAATACGAGTGGTGACTGCTCATCGTCATATAAAGACACATCTCTCAACAGTGAACTCCTTCAAGGCCCTGACCTGGCAAACACGCTCGTCGGTGTCTTGCCCCACCATCCTGCACATTGAAGGAAAGAGAGAGATTTAGATCTCAAAAGGCGGATATGAGTAGCATAGAGGGAGGTGTAGCAGTAAAGAGGGAGGAGACTGTCAGCAGACATCTAAGGAATGTTCCAGTACGTGTCCGTGAAGATGACTTAGACTTCCTGTGGTGGCCAGATGGTGACACTAACAAAATATTGGAGGAGTACAGAATGACGGTACATCTCTTCGGTGCTATATCCAAGTTGTGCAAACTTTGCACTGCGAAACACCATAGAAGACATCTCCGTGAACTTACGATCCTCAGCTGACATCTCACTTTTTCTCTTCATACTCTCTCTCAGCGAAGTCATGGTTGTACTGATTTACAAGAAGAACCCCCAGGTCGGCCATTGAGATACGGTTGGCCAACACCATAGGACGTCCAGATTCTGAGGACTGTTAATCACCCATCAAAAGAGTGTATTCACTGCATACGGTCCGTTGCCTTGACCATTTTTGATTTGCCAGGGTTCCATTGCCTTTGGAGCATTTACGCCAATCAGGAGTTCAACATCGGCATCAATCTCCTTCAACTGAACCTCGTTCTGGTATGGCTACCTTTTAAGATCTTTCCGAGTGGGAATTTTTCCTCGTCACTGGGATCTTACTCCGGGAGTAGACCTTTGGGTATGAAAGAAATGTGTCGCCTTCCACGTTGCCAATCTCTAATCCAGATATCTCAAAGCTCTTGGTAGGAGACTCCTGCCCCATTGTTCGTAGCAGAATTTCAGTCTCACTGCCTTCAGCTTTCAGCTGCCTCACGAGTCTCTCCGTACAAAATGTTGCTGAGCTACCAGAATCGAGAAACGCCATCTTTACTTGAACTGGCACAATTGCATGTGCACAATCTGTACCGGCCCTGGTATCTTCACCAGCTTCCAGTGAAACAAGAGCACTGCTGACTTTACTGCTACACCACTCATATCCACCTTTTGAGATGTAAATCTCTCTCTTCCTTCAATGTGCAGGATAGTGGGGTGCTTCCTTTGACAGCTCTGACAGGCCATCCTTCTTTTACGGTCTTTGCTTAAGTGTCCTCTCATCAAAACAGCCAAAACAAAGGCCTCTTGATCTCAGGAACTCAACCTTGGCTTCGTGTGGCTGTGCCTTCACCTGTTGGCAGTCGACCAATTAATGTTTACCAGCACAAACCACACGAGACACAGGCAGCATCAGAAGGGTAGGTGCCTGGTCTTTTTACTTTGAATGTTTGTTATTTTAAAGGTTTTTTCAGAGTCGCAATCGGCCACTACAGCTGCTTCCCTACTCTTGGACTTGAAGTGCTGTTTGAAGTCTGCTGCTGTTTTGGTTTTTAAAAACGTTTTGTTGGACAGGGGATCTTGAATATCTCCATACAATGGATCCTGCAATATTTTGGCCTGTTTTTCCATGAACGTCACAAGGTCATTGAACTTGGATTCATGTAGTGGCACTTGGATTCATGTAGTGGCACATCTAGCATTCCAGTGTTAATACTATTGTAATTATTCTGCACTATAGCCTATTTATTGCCTTACCTCCATAACTTGCTACATTTGCACACACTGTATATATATTTTCTGTTGTATCTCTGACTTTATGTTTTTTTTTTTACCCCATATGTAACTCTGTGTTGTTTTTGTTGCACTACTTTGCTTTGTCTTGGCCAGGTCGCAGTTGTAAATGAGAACCTGTTCTCAACTGGCTTACCTGGTTAAATAAAGGTGAAATAAAAAAAAAATAAAAAAAATATCACATGCTTAGTTTTGTAGGGAAGTTTCCACATTATCAACTTTATGTTAGAGGGAAGATTAAGCTCTTCCATGTTCTGCAGGTCTTGCATAGCGTTACAGCAACCTCTAAGATAGAGTGCATAGCCACCCAGTCCCTTTCCATCATACGGTTTGATGTTTGTCCAGTTCCAAAACCTTTTCCATGTGAGCAGTGGTGACTTTGATTTCATCGCCAATGTGTTCCTTTAACAACCTCTTAGCATCTGCATAGCCTCTTCTGGATTCCATACGCAGACAACTGCGGACCAGATGGTTGGGCTGACCAGAGGTGGGCTGTTCCAGGTAATAGAGCCTGGTGGCTGCTTGTCTTATCCTCTAATGGCATCAGACCAAGGCTCTGCATCTGTCCTCATGCTCCTAGACCAGGGTTCTTCAATTCCGGTCCTAGAGAGCCGAAACACTTCTGTTTTTTATTTCTACCTGGTAGTTAATTGCACTCACCTGGTGTCCCAGGTCTGAATTAGCCCCTGATTAGAAGGAGAGGATGAAAAAACAGAGGTGTCTCGGCCCTCCAGGACCGGAATTGAAGAACCCTGCTCAATGCCATGCTCAAATGCACGCATGAATGGCCTATAGTTTAGAGGATCACTGTCAAACACGGTATCTCCCTAACGGGGAGTGTGTAATAAAAGGAGGTCAGCGATTTCATTCTGCATTTGCATGACAGTAGAGAGGTTATCATGGGATGGTATTTATGGCTGATACTCACAGTGTTGATGATGGGTTGATTGCTAGACCTTGCTGTAGTTTGCTGAAGGGTGTGATTTATGACTGTTTTCTGAACGGGTTTTGATGGCTTTATTGTCTGTTGCTGTAAAAACCCTTTAAGTGGGGTCTTTGTTGTCTGTTGCTGTAAAACCCTTTAAGTGAGGTCTTTTGAACGGCACCTAATCCTGCAAACTCAACAGGTGATGGTTTGTCGTAGAAATATTTGACTAAAAAATAGTCAACTCAAAAATATCTCTCAAGAGACTGGAGCTTGTGAATCCAGAAATTAGACTTTATTATTGCGTAACAAAGCCGAGCCACTCCAGGGAACGGCTGTCTCTCTTTGGCTTAGAGATCTCTTATATACACACACAAATGCACAGTCATGTATACATAGCTTACAAAGCTACTCCCGTTAAGATCACTGATTAACATCTTTAACTGCCACGCCACTATTATCTTTGAAAGGCCAATAACACATGTTGTTTACTCCAAAAGGCCTTGGTCGCTTTTCCATATGGCCTCTTCCTCTTATCCATTAAAGCATGTTTACACATTGTATTGACTATATTCCTTATTTAGCCATGCATCTGGACTTATAAAATGTAAATCATGTTTACTATATTTTATCTTTGACATTTCCCAACATTTTCCTTAATGATGCATAAATTATTACCATAGGTTCAGGTTGACTCAAAACTTAAATGCTGCTATGTCTGTTTCCAGTTAAAATTTTTTCCATCCTAACATTCAGTCAAGCTTAGTATTGTTCCAGTTCCAATGCATGCTTGTCCTGTAATGACGCTTGGCAAGTGAATAGTGCTGCTCTCTCTGCCTCAGCTTTTAGGCGTGCCGAGGACACTGAGGATAATGCAGCCTTAGAATACTTTGTTTTACTTGATATTTTTGGCACATTAGAAATGCTGCATTGTGGTTCAATGAGCATTTGTGGCTCCACTTGAGCATTTTTCCATATTTCCACCTCTTTCAGGAAATGTTCATAAGTCCACATTCTTGGTGGAGAATAGTTTATGCTCTCCTGTTTCTTTTCCTTCTCTGTGACCAGCTCTAGCACAGATTCATGAGCATTCTTAAATCAATCAATCAAATGTATTTACATCAGCAGATGTCACAAAGTGCTATACAGAAACCCAGCCTAAAACCCCAAACAGCAAGCAATGCAGATGTAGAAGCACGGTGGCTAGGAAAAACTCCCTGGAAAGGCAAGAACCTAGGAAGAAACCTAAAGAGGAACCAGGCTCTGAGGGGTGGCCAGTCCCCTTCTGGCTGTGCCGGGTGGAGATTATAACAGTACATGGCCATTAAGGCCAGATTTTTCTCCATGATGTTCAAACGTTCATAGATGACCAGCAGGGTCAAATAATAATCACAGTGGTTGTAGAGGTTGCAACAGGTAGGTACATCAGGAGTACAGTGTTTTGCGAAAGTATTCATCCCCATTAGCATTTTTCCTATTCAAGGTTATCTTTGGTCTCTTTGTTGCCTCTTTGATTAATGAACCTCCTTGCCTGGTCTGTGAGTGTTGGTGGGTGGCCCTCTCTTGGCAGGTTTGTTGTGGTGCCATATTCTTTCAATTTTTTGATAATGGATTTAATGGTGCTCCGTGGGATGTTCAAAGTTTCCGATTTAAAAAAAATAACCCAACCCTGATCTGTACTTCTCCACGACTTTGTCCCTGACCTGTTTGGAGAGCTCCTTGGTCTTCATGGTGCCGCTTGCTTGGTGGTGCCCCTTGCTTAGTGGTGTTGCAGACTCTGGGGCCTTTCAGAACAGGTGTAAATATACTGAGATCATGTGACACTTAGATTGCACACAGGTGGACTTTATTTAACTCATTATGTGACTTCTGAATGTAATTGGTTGCACCAGATCTTATTTAGGGGCTTCATAGCAAAGGGGGTGAATACATATGCACGCACCACTTTTCCGTTATTAATTTTTTTGGATTTTCTGAAACAAGTTATTTTTTTCATTTCACTTCACCAATTTGGACTATTTTATGTTTGTCCATTACATGAATAAAAATCAATTTAAATTACAGGTTATAATCCAACAAAATAGGAAAAATGCTAAGGGGGATGAATACTTTTGCAAGGCACTGTAAATGTCACTTGGCTTTTCATAGCCGGGCATTTAGAGGTTGAAATAGCAGGTGCGGTAGAGAGAGAGAGTTGAAAACAGCAGGTCTGGGACAAGGTAGCACGTCCGGTGAACAGGTCAGGGTTCCATAGCCGCAGGCAGAAGAGTGGAAACTGGAGCAGCAGCACGACCAGGTGGACTGGGGACAGCAAGGAGTCATCAGGCCAGGTAGTCCTGAGGCATGGTCCTAGGGCTCAGGTCCTCCGGGATGGGAGGGAGAGAGAGAGAATTAGAGGGAGCATACTTAAATTCACACAGGACACCGGATAAGACAGGAGAATAACACCAGATATAACAGACTGACCCTAGCCCCCCAGGACATAGACTATTGCAGCATAGATACTGGAGGCTGAGACAGGGGGGGGGTCGGGAGACACTGTGGCCCTGTCCGACGATACCCCCGGACAGGGCCAACCAGGCAGTATATAACCCCACCCACTTTGCCAAAGCACTGCCCCCACACCACCAGAGGGATATCAACAGACCACCAACCTACTACCCTGAGACAAGGCTGAGTATAGCCCACGAAGATCTCCTCCACCACACGAGCCCGAGGGGGCGACAAACCGGACAGGAAGATCACATCAGTGACTCAACCCACTCAAGTGATGCACCCCTCCTAGGAATGGCATGGAAAGCACCAGTAAGCCAGTGACTCAGCCCCCTTAATAGGGTCAGAGGCAGAGAATCCCAATGTAGAGACAGGATCGGCCAGGCAGAGACATCAAGGGCGGTTTGTCGCTCCAGTGCCTTGCCGTTCACCTTCGCACCCCTGGGCCAGACTACACTCAATCATAGGACCTACTGAAGAGATGAGTCTTCAGTAAAGACTTAAAGGTTGAGACGGAGTCTGCGTCTCTCAATAAGGAGGCCTGTGTCTTGTGACCGTAGCGTACGTGTAGGTATGTACGGCAGGGCCAAATCAGAGAGATAGGTAGGAGCAAGTCCATGTAATGCTTTGTAGGTTGGCAGTAAAACCTTGAAATCAGCCCTAGCCTTAACAGGAAGCCAGTGTAGAGAGGCTAGCACTGGAGTAATATGATCACATTTTTTGGTTTTAGTCAGGATTCTAGCAGCCATATTTAGTACTAAAGGAAGTTTATTTAGTGCTTTATCCGGGTAGCCGGAGAGCAGAGCATTGCAGTAGTCTAATCTAGAAGTGACAAAAGCATGGATTAGCTTTTCTGCATCATTTTTGGACAAAAAGTTTCTGATTTTTGCAATGCTACGAAGATGGAAAAAATCTGTCCTTGAAATATTCTTGATATGTTCGTCAAAAGAGAGATCAGGGTCCATAGTAACGCTGAGGTCCACAGTTTTTTTGGAGACGACTGTACAACAGCAGATCTCTTTGTTTCTTGGGACCTAGAACAAGCATCTCTGTTTTGTCCGAGTTTAAAAGTAAAACATTTGCCTCCATCCACTTCCTTATGTCTGAAACACAGGCTTCCAGGGTAGGACATTTTGGGGCTTCACCATGTGTCATCAAAATGTAGAGTTGTGTGTCGTCTGCATAGCAATGAAAGTTAACATTGTGTTTCCGAATGACATCACCAAGAGGTAGAATATATAGTGAAAACAATAGTGGTCCTAAAACGGAACCTTGAGGAACACCGAAACGTACAATTGATTTGTCAGAGGACAAACCATCCACAGAGACGAACTGATATCTTTCCGACAGATAAGATCTAAACCAGGCAAGAACTTGTCCGTGTAGACCAATGAAGGTTTCCAATCTCTCCAAAAGAATGTGGTGATCGATGGTGTCAAAAGCAGCACTAAGGTCTAGTAGCACGAGGACAGATGCAGAGCCTTGGTCTGACGCCATTAAAAGGTTATTTACCACCTTCACGAGTGCAGTCTCAGTGCTATGATGGGGTCTAAAACCAGACTGAAGCGTTTCTTATACATTATTTGTCTTCAGGAAGGCAGTGAGTTGCTGCACAACAGCTTTTTCTAAAAATGTTGAGAGGAGATTCGATATAGGCCGATAGTTGTTTACATTTTCCTGGTCAAGGTTTGGCTTTTTCATGAGAGGCTTTATTACTGCCACTTTTAGTGAGTTTGGTTCACATCCAGTGGATAGGGAGCCATTTATTATGTTCAACATAGGAGGGCCAAGCACAGGAAGTAGCTCTTTCAGTAGTTTAGTTGGAATAGGGTCCAGAAGGCAGCTGGAAGGTTTAGAGGCCATTACTATGTTCATGAATGTGTCGAGACACAGGATTAAAAAACTTGAGTGTCTCCATTGATCCTAGGTCCTGGCAGTTTTGTGCAGACTCAGGACAGCTGAAATTTGAAGTCATTGACAACAAGTCATTGAGAACAACATCAAATGCTTCAATTCATTCACAGTTTCAACATTTCCTCCATCAACCAGAATGACTTTAATTTCATTCATTTTACTCCAAGATTGCCTCTCCGGGCTGCATAGAGTGAATTTTAAATGCTCCTCTGGCCTCTCCAGTGGGGTCTCATTTGGGATTTCATCTGCCATCATTCACTTTTAATTCACTCAATTTACAATGACACCGTTGTTGATTTGATTGTTAAACGCAATGCCCTTTAGACCTCCTTTAATGCTTTAAAACAGAGTCATCTGTTTCAGCATATTGATCCGTTTTGAATTGAACATGCTGGAGTTCGGTATTTTAGATGCGTTAAACATTTCATCCCATTATAGGTTTTGTCCCCTTTATTTACATTTTAACACGTAGTATCTTCAGATCATTTAGTTGCGTTCCATTGATGCATTTCCACATTGGGCCTAATATTATTCATTTGATTAGGCTACATTGTGCTTAGGATCTCAGTGTTACCCAAACTCAAACTTCTTAATTATTTTCACAGCGCTGTTTTTTGAATTCCGTTCCCAAGTTTATCAAACATTCCAATTATAAGCACATTTGAGCTTCTGTAATATGCTTGATCAAACGATTGCATTGAACAGCTCATTCATTCGCAGTGGTTACTCACGGCTGGCAAATTCTAGTACTTCAAATCCTTCCAAGCGAGGTGCCCTTGCAATGGTAAATAGAACAGTATCCAGCATGTGTCCGTAGCAGAGCTCCTTCCAATAGTAATCCTTCACAGAGTCTTTTGACTTTATTGTTGTGACTTCCTTACCATTTGAACATAGCCACTGCCCAAGCCTGAAGTGGGGTTGTTTTCCGACGCATACAATCCACATTCGAAGTTCCCAAAAGCCAAACGGCCAAAAACATTCACGGAGATCCAGGGATATGGTGCGACAAAAAATTATTTATTTTCTTATATCTAACAAAAAGTATTCCCCAATCAACTTAAATAATATATTACTTGAAATGAGTGGCGCAGTGGTCTAAGGCACTGCATCGCAGTGCTAGCTGTGCCACTAGAGATCCTGGTTCGAATCCAGGCTCTGTCGTAGCCGGCCGCGACCGGGAGACACATGGGGCGGCGCACAATTGGCCCAGTGTCGGCCGGCGGGGATGTTGCTCAGTTGGTAGAGCATGGTGTTTGCAACGCCAGGGTTGTGGGTTCGATTCCCACGGGGGGCCAGTATGAAAATAAAAAAATTATGTATGCACTCTGTAAGTCGCTCTGGATAAGAGCGTCTGCTAAATGACTAAAAGACCTAGGACCCCTGTAGGCCCAACTTCCTGCCTTCATCCGATCACTAACACATTTGCCACAGTACAATGAATGGGCAAGAGGGGGAACCATAAATTAAGGAACACGAATAGCAAAGGAATATATGTCAATCAGGTAAGTATAAATCATATTGGTAAGTGAACAATATTTATTTATCATCATACAGATAAATGAATAAATGTTATAGCGTGCTTGACTTGGCTTGACTTGGCGGTACTCATGTTGGGTGCCAGTACTGTTTATACATACAGTGCCTTCGGAAAGTATTCAGACCCCTTGACTTTAACCACATTTTGCTACGCTACAGCCTTATTCTAAAAATGAATAAAATGTTTTTTTCCCCCTCATCAATCTACACACAATTCCCCATAATGACAAAGCAAAAACAGGTTTTCAGACATTCTTTGCCAATTTATTAAAAATAAAAAACTACATAAGACCCTTTATTCAGTACTTTGTTGAAGCACCTTTGGTAGCGATTACAGCCTTGAGTCTTCTTGGGTATGACGCTACAAGCTTGGCACACCTGTATTTGGGGAGTTTCTCCCATTCTTCTCTGCAGATCCTCTCAAGCTCTGTCAGGTTGGATGGGGAGCGTCGCTGCACAGCTATTTTCAGGTCTCTCCAGAGATGTTAGATTGGGTTCAAGTCCGGGCTCTGGCTGGGCCACTCAAGGACATTCAGAGACTTGTCCCGAAGCCACTCCTGCCTTGTCTTGGCTGTGTGCTTAGGGTCATTGTCCTGTTGGAAGGTGAACCTTCGCCCCAGTCTGAGGTCCTGAGAACTCTGGAGCAGGTTTTCATCATGGATCTCTCTGTACTTTGCTCCATTCATCTTTCCCTTGATCCTGACTAGTCTCCCTGTCCTGCCGCTGAAAAACATCCCCACAGCATGATGCTGCCACCACCATGCTTCACCATAGGGTTGGTGCCAGGTTTCTTCCAGACGTGACGCTTGGCATTCAGGCCAAAGAGTTCAATCTTGGTTTTCATCGGACCAGAGAATCTTGTTTTCTCATGGTCTGAGAGTCCTTTAGGTGCCTTTTGGCAAACTCCAATTGGGCTGTCATTTGCCTTTTTACTGAGGAGTGGCTTCCGTCTGGCCACTCTACCATAAAGGCCTGATTGGTGGAGTGCTGCAGAGATGGTTGTCCTTCTGGAAGGTTCTCCCATCTCCACAGAGGAACTATGGAGCTCTGTCAGAGTGACCATTGGGTTCTTGGTCACCTCCCTGACCAAGGCCCTTCTCCCCCGATTGCTCAGTTTTGCCGGGCGGCCAGCTCTAGGAAGAATCTTAGTCGTTCAAAACTTCTTCCATTTAAGAATGATGAAGGCCACTGTGTTCTTGGGGACCTTCAGTGCTGCAGAAATATTTTGGTACCCTTCCCCAGATCTGTGCCTCGACCTAATCCTGTCTTGGAGCTCTACGAACAATCCCTTTGACCTCATGGCTTGGTTTTTGCTCTGACATGCAATGTCAACTGTGGGACTTTATATAGACAGGTGTGTGCCTTTCCAATTCATGTCCAATCAATTGAATTTACCACAGGTGGACTCCAATAAAGTTGTAGAAACATCTCAAGGATGATCAATGGAAACAGGATGCACCTGAGCTCAATTTTGAGTCTCATAGCAAAGGGTCTGAATACTTATGTGAACTCTGGACAAAACGATGGAGCTGATCGTGGACTTCAGGAGACAGCAGAGGGAGCACGCCCCTATCCACATCGACGGGGCCGCAGCGGAGAAGGTGAAAAGTTTCAAGTTCCTTGATGTACATATCACTGACAATCTGAAATGGTCCACCCACACAGACAGTGTGGTGAAGAAGGTGAAACAGGAGGCTGAAGTAATTTGGCTTGGCCCCTAAGACCCTCAAAAACGTTTACAGACGCACCATTGAGAGCATCCTGTCGGGCTGTATCACCGCCTGGTACGTCAACTGCAATGCACGCAACCGCAGGGCTCTCCAGAGGGTGGTGCGGCCTGCTGAACGCATCACAGGGGGCACACTGCCTGCCCTCCAGGACACCTACAGCACCTGACGTCACAGGAAGGCCAAAAAGATCATCAAGGACATCAACCACCCGAGCCATGGCCTGTTCACCCCACTATCATCCAGAAGGCGAGGTCAGTACAGGTGCATCAAAGCTGGGACCGAGAGACTGAAAAACAGCTTCTATCTCAAGGCCATCAGACTGTTAAATAGCCAGCACTTGCCGGCCTCCGCCCAGTACCTTGCCCTGAACTTAGTCACTGTCACCAGCCGGCTACAACCTGGTTACTCAACCCTGCACCTTAGAGTCTGCTGCCCTATGTACATAGACATGAAACACTGGTCACTTTAATAATGGAACACTGGTCACTTTAATAATGGAACACTGGTCACTTTAATAATGGAACACTGGTCACTTTAATAATGGAACACTTGTCACTTTAATAATGGAACACTGGTCACTTTAATAATGGAACACTGGTCACTTTAATAATGGAACACTGGTCACTTTAATAATGGAACACTGGTCACTTTAATAATGGAACACTTGTCACTTTAATAATGGAACACTGGTCACTTTAATAATGGAACACTGGTCACTTTAATAATGGAACACTGGTCACTTTAATAATGGAACACTGGTCACTTTAATAATGGAACACTGGTCACTTTAATAATGGAACACTGGCCACTTTAATAATGGAACACTGGTCACTTTAATAATGGAACACTGGTCACTTTAATAATGGAACACTGGTCACTTTAATAATGGAACACTGGTCACTTTAATAATGGAACACTGGTCACTTTAATAATGGAACACTGGTCACTTTAATAATGGAACACTGGTCACTTTAATAATGGAACACTGGTCACTTTAATAATGGAACACTGGCCACTTTAATAATGGAACACTGGTCACTTTAATAATGGAACACTGGTCACTTTAATAATGGAACACTGGTCACTTTAATAATGGAACACTGGTCACTTTAATAATGGAACACTGGTCACTTTAATAATGGAACACTGGTCACTTTAATAATGTTTACATCCTGTTTTACCCATTTCATATGTATATATGTCAGAATGGTGTGTGTAGGTGAGTGGAAGGAATCAAGCGCAGGACCCAGGATGACTTCAACCGTCTTTAGTAATGTTCCCAAAGCAACGAGAACAAGGAGTAGCCAACCCAACCGGGTGGCGCACACAATTACGCACAAAACACACAGTGCGTCAAAACAAGAAAAGCGCACACAGTGCGAGCTCTCGGTAAACACAACGAGAGAAATAATCCGAACTTCACAGAGGCAGGCTGACAATGAACAATCACGCATAACACCTGACCCAAACACACGAACTAAATAAGGGAAACAATTAATACACAAATAAGGGACAGGTGTTATGAAACAGACAAAACCAAAAGAACATGAAACATAGAACGGTGGCAGCTAGTACTCCGGAGACGACGACCGCCGAAGCCTGCCCGAACAAGGAAGAGGAGCAGCCTCGGCCGAAACCGTGACAGTACCCCCCCCTTGACGCGCGGCTCCAGCCGTGCGCCGACCCGGAGCTCGGGGACGACCCGGACGACGCGGAGCAGGGCGCGCAGGATGACCCCGATGGAAATCGGTCAGTAGGGACTGGTCTAAGACGTCCCTCCTTGGCACCCAGCACCGCTCCTCCGGGCCGTACCCCTCCCACTCCACGAGATATTGAAGACCCCCCATCCGGCGTCTAGAATCCAGGATGGACCTCACGGTGTACGCCGGAGCCCCCTCGATGTCCAACGGGGGCGGAGGAGTCTCCTCAATCTCAAAGTCCTGGAGTGGGCCAGCTACCACCGGCCTGAGGAGAGACACATGGAACGAGGGGTTAATATTTTTGTAATCAACAGGTAGTTCTAACCTATAACTCACCTCGTTCAATCTCCTCAGGACTTTAAATGGCCCCACAAACCGCCGACCCAGCTTCCGGCAGGGCAGGCGGAGGGGCAGGTTTCTGGTTGAGAGCCAGACTCGATCTCCAGGTGCGTACACTGGCCCCTCACTGCGGTGTAGGTCGGCGCTCGTCTTCTGTCGACGTATGGCACGCTGCAGATGGACGTGTGCAGCGTCCCACGTCTCCTCCGAGCGCCGCACCCACTCATCCACAGCGGGGGCCTCGATCTGGCTCTCATGCCATGGTGCCAGAACCGGCTGGTACCCTAATACACACTGAAAAGGGGTTAGTTGGGTGGAGGAGTGGCGAAGAGAGTTCTGTGCCATCTCGGCCCAGGGCACATATCTCGCCCACTCCTCCGGCCGGCCCTGACAGTATGACCTCAGAAACCTACCCACATCCTGGTTGACACGTTCAACCTGCCCATTACTCTCCGGGTGGTACCCCGAGGTAAGGCTTACCGAAACCCCCAACCGTTCCATAAATGCTCTCCACACCCTAGAGGTGAACTGGGGGCCTCGGTCAGACACTATATCCTCGGGTACCCCGTAATGCCGGAAGACATGGGTGAACAGAGCCTCAGCGGTCTGTAGGGCAGTGGGTAGACCCGGCATGGGAAGGAGACGACAGGCCTTAGAGAACCGATCCACAACGACCAGGATGGTAGTGTTCCCCTGTGAGGGGGGGAGGTCGGTAACAAAATCCACCGAGAGGTGGGACCAGGGTCGTTGTGGAATAGGCAGGGGTTGTAACTTACCCCTGGGCAAATGTCTGGGCGCCTTACACTGGGCACACACCGAACAGGAGGAGACATAAATCCTCACATCCCTAGCTAACGTTGGCCACCAGTACTTCGTGCTAAGGCAGTGCACTGTCCGGCCGATACCCGGATGGCCAGAGGAGGGGGACGTATGAGCCCAACAAATGAGGCGATCGCGTACCTCGAGCGGAACGTACGTCCGACCCACAGGACACTGTGGAGGACTCGGGTCGGTGCGTAACGCCCGCTCGATCTCACCATCAACCTCCCACACCACCGGAGCAACCAGACAAGACTCCGGTAGTATGGGCGTGGACTCAACTGACCTCTCCTCTGCGTCATACCGCCGAGACAGAGCATCTGCCTTCCCGTTCTGGGACCCAGGGATGTATGTGATCTTAAACACAAACCGGGCTAGGAACATAGTCCAACGAGCCTGGCGAGGATTCAGTCTCCTAGCTGCCCGGATGTACTCCAGGTTACGATGGTCAGTTAGAATGAGGAAAGGGTGTTGAGCCCCCTCGAGCCAATGCCGCCACACCTTTAGGGCCTGTACCACGGCTAACAGCTCCCTGTCTCCTACGTCATAATTCCGCTCCGCCGGACTGAGCTTCTTAGAGTAGAACGCACAGGGACGGAGTTTAGGTGGAGTGCCAGAACGCTGGGAAAGAACGGCCCCTATCCCGGCCTCTGACGCGTCCACCTCTACTTGGAACGGTAAAGAAGGATCCGGATGCGCCAACACCGGCGCCGAGGTAAACAGGTCCTTTAGTCTCCCAAATGCCCTGTCCGCCTCAGCTGACCACCGCAAGCGCACCGGACCCCCCTTTAACAGAGACGTTATGGGAGCTGCCACCTGTCCAAAACCCCGGATAAACCTCCGGTAATAATTCGCAAAACCCAAGAACCGTTGCACCTCCTTCACAGTGGTTGGGGTCTGCCAATTACGCACAGCTGACGCCCGGTCTACCTCCATCTTCACCCCTGACGCAGACAACTGGTAACCCAGAAAGGAGACCGACTTCTGGAAAAACAGACATTTCTCTGCCTTGACATATAGGTCATGCTCCAACAGCCTCCTCAATACTCGGCGCACCAGGGCTACATGCTCAGCACGGGTAGGACTATACACCAGAATGTCGTCGATGTACACAACTACTCCCTGTCCCTGCATGTCCCGGAAAATCTCATCGACGAAGGATTGGAAGACTGAGGGAGCATTCATCAACCCATATGGCATGACTAGATACTCGTAGTGTCCGGAAGTCGTGCTAAACGCTGTCTTCCATTCATCGCCCGCTCGAATGCGTACCAAGTTATATGCGCTCCTAAGATCCAATTTTGTAAAGAACTGCGCACCGTGCAGTGACTCCGTCATAGTCGCAATCAGAGGAAGTGGATAGCTGTACTTCACTGTGATCTGATTGAGACCGCGGTAATCAATACACGGGCGCAGACCTCCATCCTTTTTCTTTACAAAAAAGAAACTTGAGGAAGCGGGTGAAACGGAGGGCCGTATGTATCCCTGTCTCAGAGACTCAGAGATGTATGTCTCCATAGCCTTTCTCTCCTCTTGAGACAAGGGATACACATGGCTCCGCGGGAGAGCTGCTCCTGACTGGAGATCTATCGCACAATCCCCCCGTCTATGAGGCGGCAGCTGCGCCGCCCGAGTCTTACTGAACGCCAGTGCCAAATCCTCATACTCGGGGGGAATCTGCAGTGCTGGCATTAGATTCGGACTCTCCACCGAGGTCGCCCCTATGGAAACACCCAGACACCGCCCCTCACATTGAGCAGACCACCCTTTAAGAGCTTTCTCTCGCCACCTAATAATAGGGTCATGAGTCATCAACCAGGGAAGACCCAGCACTACCGGATACGCAGGAGAGTCAATCAGATAGAGCTGAATTCTCTCCTCATGACCCTCCTGCGCCGTCATCTGAATGGGTGCTGTGACTTCCCTAATCAACCCAGACCCTAACGGACGGCTATCTAGGGCATGGACGGGGAAAGGTTTATCCACTGGAAGGAGGGGAATCCCTAACTCTATACAAAACTGGCGATCTACAAAATTCCCAGCTGCGCCTGAATCTACCAGCGCCTTATGCTGGGAACGAGGTGCAACCTGTGGGAAACAAACAGGCAAGGTTAGGTGCACGACAGAAAGCTCTGGGTAAGCAGGGCGCCTACTCACCTGGGGGAACCCCCCAATGCGTGACCTGCCATCTCCCTCACTGGAGGACCCGCCCCAACACCTAGCCGCGGTGTGTCCTCCACGACCACAGTTGGTGCAAGGGCCGGGTCCCCTCGGGCTCCTCCTCCTCCGTTCCCTAGCGCCAGCACCTCCGAGCTCCATAGGGCTCGGCTCGGAGGTGCTGGAGAGTGGAATGGGCGAACCCCCCCCTCCGGAACGCCCACGGGTGGCGAGCAGGGTATCCAGCCGGATGGCCATGTCGACCAGCTGGTCGAACGTCAACGACGTGTCCCTGCACGCCAACTCTCGCTGGACGTCCTCCCGGAGGCTGCAGCGGAAATGGTCGATAAGGGCCCGCTCATTCCACCCTGCATCAGCCGCTAGGGTCCGGAACTCTAAGGCAAAGTCCTGGGCGCTCCTCATCCCCTGTCGGAGGTAGAACAGACGTTCCCCCGCCGCCTTCCCTTCCGGTGGATGGTCGAACACAGCACGGAAGCGGCGGGAGAACTCCGCATAGTTCGTAGTAGCGGCGTCCATTCTCCTCCACTCGGCGTTGGCCCACTCCAACGCCTTGCCGGTGAGACAGGAGATGAGGGCTGAGACGCTCTCGTGTCCCGAGGGCGCCGGGTGGACGGTGGCGAGGTAGAGCTCCACCTGCAGCAGGAATCCTTGACACCCGGCAGTGGAGCCGTCGTACGCCCTCGGGAGCGAGAGCCGAATCCCACTAGGTTCCGGAGATGAGACGGGGGGGCTGACCGATGGGGCTGGTTCGGTTGGTGGAGGTGTGGGAACCCCGCTGGTCTCCCATCGGTGCAGAGTATTCATCACTCCCTCCAGGGCGTGACAGACCTGATTGATGCGGTCCTCCTGACCACGAAGACGTTCTGCCATCTCGGCTGTCGGTGTGGTCGCTCCTGCTGATTCCATGATTGATGCGTGATTCTGTCAGAATGGTGTGTGTAGGTGAGTGGAAGGAATCAAGCGCAGGACCCAGGATGACTTCAACCGTCTTTAGTAATGTTCCCAAAGCAACGAGAACAAGGAGTAGCCAACCCAACCGGGTGGCGCACACAATTACGCACAAAACACACAGTGCGTCAAAACAAGAAAAGCGCACACAGTGCGAGCTCTCGGTAAACACAACGAGAGAAATAATCCGAACTTCACAGAGGCAGGCTGACAATGAACAATCACGCATAACACCTGACCCAAACACACGAACTAAATAAGGGAAACAATTAATACACAAATAAGGGACAGGTGTTATGAAACAGACAAAACCAAAAGAACATGAAACATAGAACGGTGGCAGCTAGTACTCCGGAGACGACGACCGCCGAAGCCTGCCCGAACAAGGAAGAGGAGCAGCCTCGGCCGAAACCGTGACAATATACTGTATTCCAGTCTAGTCCATCCTATTCAACTATGGCTGAATATATACTATTCTATCAACCTATTCTTCAGATATACTAAATATTATATCCACATACTGTCTATAATGTCTAAATATATATGCAGTTGAAGTTGGAGGTTTACGTACACCTTAGCCAAATACATTTAAACTCAGTTTTTCACAATTCCTGACATTTCATCCTAGTAAAAATTCCCTGTCTTAGGTCAGTTAGGATCACCACTTTATTTTAAGAATGTGAAATGTCAGAATAATAGTAGAGAGAATGATTTATTTCAGCTTTTATTTCTTTCATCACATTCCCAGTGGGTCAGAAGTTTACATACACTTAATTAGTATTTGGTAGCATTGCCTTTAAATTGTTTAACTTGGGTCAAACGTTTCGGGTAGCCTTCCACAAGCTTCCCACAATAAGTTGGGTGAATTTTGGCCCATTCTCCTAACAGAGCTGGTGTAACTGAGTCAGGTTTGTAGGCCTCCTTGCTCGCACACGCTTTTTCAGTTCTGCCCACACATTTTCTATAGGATTGAGGTCAGGGCTTTGTGATGGCCACTCCAATACCTTGACTTTGTTGTCCTTAAGCCATTTTGCCACAACTTTGGAAGTATGCTTGGGGTCATTGTCCATTTGGAAGACCCATTTGCGACCAAGCTTTAACTTCCTGACTGATGTCTTGAGATGTTGCTTCAATATATCCACATAATTTTCCTTCCTCATGATGCCATCTATTTTGTGAATTGCACCAGTCCCTCCTGCAGCAAAGCACCCCCACAGCATGATGCTGCCACCCCCGTGCTTCACGGTTGGGATGGTGTTCTTCAGCTTGCAAGTACCCCCTTTTTCCTCCAAACATAACGATGGTCATTATGGCCAAACAGTTCTATTTTTGTTTCATCAGAACAGAGGACATTTCTCCAAAAAGTACGATCTTTGTCCCCATGTGCAGTTGCAAACCGTAGTCGGGATTTTTTATGGCTGTTCTGGAGCAGTGGCTTCTTCCTTGCTGAGCGGCCTTTCAGGTTATGTCGATATAGGACTCATTTTACTGTGGATATAGATACTTTTGTACCTGTTTCCTCCAGCATCTTCACAAGGTCCTTTGCTGTTGTTCTGGGATTGATTTGCACTTTTCGCACCAAAGTACGTTCATCTCCAGGAGACAGAACGCATCTCCTTCCTGAGCGGTATGAGAGCTGCGTGGTCCCATGGTGTTTATACTTTCATACTATTGTTTGTACAGATGAACGTGGTACCTTCAGGCGTTTGGAAATTGCTCCCAAGGATGAACCAGACCTGTGGAGGTCTACCATTCTTTTTCTGAGGTCTTGGCTGATTTCTTATGATTTTCCCATGATGTCAAGCTAAGAGGCACTGAGTTTGAAGGTAGGCCTTGAAATACATCCACAGGTACACCTCCAATTGACTCAAATGATGTCAATTAGCCTATCAGAATCTTCCAAAGCCATGACATCATTTTCTGGAATTTTCCAAGCTGTTTAAAGGCACAGTCAACTTAGTGTATGTAAACTTCTGACCCACTGGAATTGTAATACAGTGAATTATAAGTGAAATAATCTGTCTGTAAACAATTGTTGGAAAAATTACTTGTGTCATGCACAAAGCACATGTCCTAACCGACTTGCCAAAACTATAGTTTGTTAACAAGACATTTTTGGAGTGGTTGAAAAACAAGTTTTAATGACTCCAACCTCAGTGTATGTAAACCACCGACTTCAACTGTATATTTTGATTTGTTGAACACTTTTTTGGTTACTACATGATTCCATGTGTTATTTCATAGTTTTGATGTCTTCACTATTATTCTACAATGTAGAAAATAGTAAAAATAAAGAAAAACCCTTGAATGAGTAGGTGTTCTAAAAACATTGACCGGTAGTGTATATATATACTCCGCAACGTTGCTCCTTCTAATATTTATACATTTCTTAATTCCATTGATTTACTTTTAGATTTGTGTGTGTTGTTGTGAATTGTTAGATACTACTGCACTGTTGGAGCTAGGAACACAAGCATTTCGCTACACCCGCAATAATATCTGCTAAATATTTGTATCGGACCAATAACATTTGATTTGATTCGATTGGATGTATAGACATTATGGACAGTATGTGGATATAATATTTAGTATATCTGAAGAATAGGTTGATAGAATAGTATATATTCAGCCATAGTTGAATAGGATGGACTAGACTGGAATACAGTATATACATATGAAATGGGTAAAACAGGATGTAAACATTATTAAAAGTGACCAGTGTTCCATTATTAAAGTGACCAGTGTTCCATTATTAAAGTGACCAGTGTTCCATTATTAAAGTGACCAGTGTTCCATTATTAAAGTGACCAGTGTTCCATTATTAAAGTGACCAGTGTTCCATTATTAAAGTGACCAGTGTTCCATTATTAAAGTGACCAGTGTTCCATTATTAAAGTGACCAGTGTTCCATTATTAAAGTGACCAGTGTTCCATTATTAAAGTGACCAGTGTTCCATTATTAAAGTGACCAGTGTTCCATTATTAAAGTGACCAGTGTTCCATTATTAAAGTGACCAGTGTTCCATTATTAAAGTGACCAGTGTTCCATTATTAAAGTGGCCAGTGTTCCATTATTAAAGTGACCAGTGTTCCATTATTAAAGTGACCAGTGTTCCATTATTAAAGTGACCAGTGTTCCATGATTAAAGTGACCAGTGTTCCATTATTAAAGTGACCAGTGTTCCATTATTAAAGTGGCCAGTGTTCCATTATTAAAGTGGCCAGTGTTCCATTGTTAAAGTGACCAGTGTTCCATTATTAAAGTGACCAGTGTTCCATTATTAAAGTGACCAGTGTTCCATTATTAAAGTGACCAGTGTTCCATTATTAAAGTGGCCAGTGTTCCATTATTAAAGTGACCAGTGTTCCATTATTAAAGTGACCAGTGTTCCTTTATTAAAGTGACCAGTGTTCCTTTATTAAAGTGACCAGTGTTCCATTATTAAAGTGGCCAGTGTTCCATTATTAAAGTGACCAGTGTTCCATTATTAAAGTGACCAGTGTTCCATTATTAAAGTGACCAGTGTTCCATTATTAAAGTGACCAGTGTTCCATTATTAAAATGACCAGTGTTCCATTATTAAAGTGACTAGTGTTCCATTATTAAAGTGGCCAGTGTTCCATTATTAAAGTGACCAGTGTTCCATTATTAAAGTGACCAGTGTTCCATTATTAAAGTGACTAGTGTTCCATTATTAAAGTGGCCAGTGTTCCATTATTAAAGTGACCAGTGTTCCATTATTAAAGTGACCAGTGTTCCATTATTAATGTGACCAGTGTTCCATTATTAAAGTGACCAGTGTTCCATTATCAAAGTGACCAGTGTTCCTTTATTATAGTGACCAGTGTTCCATTATTAAAGTGACCAGTGTTCCTTTATTAAAGTGACCAGTGTTCCATTATTAAAGTGACCAGTGTTCCATTATTAATGTGACCAGTGTTCCATTATTAAAGTGACCAGTGTTCCATTATTAAAGTGACAAGTGTTCCATTATTAAAGTGACCAGTGTTCCATTATTAAAGTGACCAGTGTTCCATTATTAAAGTGACCAGTGTTCCATTATTAAAGTGACCAGTGATTCCATGTCTATGTACATAGGGCAGCAGACTCTAAGGTGCAGGGTTGAGTAACCAGGTTGTAGCCGGCTGGTGACAGTGACTAAGTTCAGGGCAAGGTACTGGGTGGAGGCCGGCAAGTGCTGGCTATTTAACAGTCTGATGGCCTTGAGATAGAAGCTGTTTTTCAGTCTCTCGGTCCCAGCTTTGATGCACCTGTACTGACCTCGCCTTCTGGATGATAGTGGGAGGAGAAGGGGGATGCAATGGAGGGATTTTTGGGGAGGGCAGGCAGAGGATGAGAGGATGAGAGGATGAGAAGATGAGAGGAGGAGAGGATGAGAGGAGGAGAGGATGAGAGGAGGAGAGGATGAGAGGATGAGAGGATGAGAGGATGAGAGGAGGAGAGGATGAGAGGAGGAGAGGATGAGAGGATGAGAGGATGACAGGATGAGAGGATGAGAGGATGAGAGGATGAGAGGATGAGAGGAGGAGAGGATGAGAGGATGAGAGGAGGAGAGGAGGAGAGGAGGAGAGGATGAGAGGATGAGAGGATGACAGGATGAGAGGATGAGAGGATGAGAGGATGAGAGGAGGAGAGGATGAGAGGATGAGAGGAGGAGAGGATGAGAGGATGAGAGGATGGTGGGGGCAGGAATTGAAAGAGTGAGAGGATGATTCAACCCGTTTTTGTCCTCCTTTGTGTTGATGATGCATTGCGGGTAGCGGGGTGTTGCCGAGGGTTCTGACGCAGAGAAGGTTTTGCGTGTGTGTGTGTGTGTGTGTGTGTGTGTGTGTGTGCGTGCGTGCGTGTGTGCGTGCGTGCGTGCGTGTGTGTGTGTGTGCAGGGTTGATGATAACAGTAATAGTCTGCTGGCTAGCACTATCTACTATCACACACTCCACTCCACACACAAGCTGTCTGTGTGTCCGTCTGTCTGTGTGTCCGTCTGTCTGTGTGTCCGTCTGTCTGTGTGTCCGTCTGTCTGTGTGTCCGTCTGTCTGTGTGTCCGTCTGTCTGTGTGTCCGTCTGTCTGTGTCTGTCTGTGTGTGTGTCTGTCTGTGTGTCCGTCTGTCTGTGTGTCCGTCTGTCTGTGTGTCCGTCTGTCTGTGTGTCCGTCTGTCTGTGTGTCCGTCTGTCTGTGTGTCCGTCTGTCTGTGTCTGTCTGTGTGTCCGTCTGTCTGTGTGTCCGTCTGCCTGTGTGTCCGTCTGTCTGTGTGTCCGTCTGTCTGTGTCTGTCTGTGTGTGTGTCTGTCTGTCTGTGTGTCCGTCTGTCTGTGTCTGTCTGTCTGTGTGTCCGTCTGTCTGTCTGTCTGTGTGTCCGTCTGTCTGTGTGTCTGTGTGTCCGTCTGTCTGTGTGTCTGTGTGTCCGTCTGTCTGTGTGTCTGTGTGTCCGTCTGTCTGTGTGTCTGTGTGTCCGTCTGTCTGTGTGTCTGTGTGTCCGTCTGTCTGTGTGTCTGTGTGTCCGTCTGTCTGTGTGTCTGTGTGTCTGTGTGTTTGTGTGCCTCCCTTCACCTCCCTCCTTCTCTCCCTTCACGTCCCCAACCTCCCCCTTCACCTCCCTTCATCTCCCTCCCTTCACCTCCCTCCTTCTCTCCCTTCACGTCCCCAACCTCCCCCCTTCACCTCCCTTCACCTCCCTCCCTTCACCTCCCTCCTTCCCACCCTTCACGTCCCCAACCTCCCCCCCCTTCACCTCCCTTCACCTCCCTCCCTTCACCTCCCCCCTCCCACCCTTCACCTCCCCAACTTCCCTCCCTTCACCTCCCTACTTCCCTCCCTTCACCTCCCTCCCTTCACCTCCCCCCTCCCACCCTTCACCTCCCAAACATCCCTCCCTTCACCTCCCAACTTCCCTCCCTTCACCTCCCTCCCTTCACCTCCCCTCCTTCCCACCGTTCACCTCCCCAACTTCCCTCCCTTCAACTCCCTCCTTCCCTCCCTTCAACTCCCTCCTTCCCACCCTTCACCTCCCCAACTTCCCTCACTTCACCTCCCTCATTACCTACCTTCACCTCCCTCCTTCCCTACCTTCACCTCCCTACTTCACTGCCTTCACCTCCCTCCCTTCACCTCCCTCCTTCCCTCCCTTCACCTCCCCAACTTCCCTCCCTTCACCTCCCTCCTTCCCTACCTTCACCTCCCTCCTTCCCAAACTTCACTTCCCTACTTCCCTCCCTTCACCTCCCTCCTTCCCACCCTTCACCTCCCCAACTTCCCTCCCTTCACCTCCCTACTTCCCTCCCTTCACATCCCTCCCTTCACCTCCCCTCCTTCCCACCCTTCACCTCCCCAACTTCCCTCCCTTCACCTCCCTACTTCCCTCCCTTCATCTCCCTCCCTTCACCTCCCCTCCTTCCCACCCTTCACCTCCCCAACTTCCCTCCCTTCACCTCCTTCCTTCCCTCCCTTCACCTCCCTCCTTCCCTCCCTTCACCTCCCCTCCTTCCCACCCTTCACCTCCCCAACTTCCCTCCCTTCACCTCCCTTCACCTCCCTCCCTTCACCTCCCCTCCTTCCCACCCTTCACCTCCCCAACTTCCCTCCCTTCACCTCCCTACTTCCCTCCCTTCACGTCCCTCCCTTCACCTCCCCTCCTTCCCACCCTTCACCTCCCCAACTTCCCTCCCTTCACCTCCCTACTTCCCTCCCTTCATCTCCCTCCCTTCACCTCCCCTCCTTCCCACCCTTCACCTCCCCAACTTCCCTCCCTTCACATCCCTCCTTCCCTCCCTTCACCTCCCTCCTTCCCACCCTTCACCTCCCCAACTTCCCTCCCTTCACCTCCCTCATTACCTACCTTCACCTCCCTCCTTCCCTACCTTCACCTCCCTACTTCACTCCCTTCACCTCCCTCTCTTCACCTCCCTCATTCCCTCCCTTCACCTCCCCAACTTCCCTCCCTTCACCTCCCTCCTTCCCTATCTTCACCTCCCCCCTTCCCAAACTTCACTTCCCTACTTCCCTCCCTTCACCTCCCTCCTTCCCACCTTTCACCTCCCCAACTTCCCTCCCTTCACCTCCCTACTTCCCTCCCTTCATATCCCTCCCTTCACCTCCCCTCCTTCCCACCCTTCACCTCCCCAACTTCCCTCCCTTCACCTCCCTCCCTTCACCTCCCCTCCTTCCCACCCTTCACCTCCCCAACTTCCCTCCCTTCACCTCCCTACTTCCCTCCCTTCATCTCCCTCCCTTCACCTCCCCTCCTTCCCACCCTTCACCTCCCCAACTTCCCTCCCTTCACCTCCTTCCTCCCCTCCCTTCACCTCCCTCCTTCCCACCCTTCACCTCCCTTCATCTCCTACTCTTCACCTCCCCAGCCTCCCTCCCTTCATCTACCTCCTTCCCACCCTTCACATCCCAAACTTTTCCCCTTCACCTCTCTACTTCCCTCCCTTCACCTCCCCTCCTTCCCTCCCTTCACCTCCCTCCTTCTCTCCCTTCACCTCCCTCCTTCCCACCCTTCATGTCCCCAACCTCCCCTCTTCACCTCTCTTCACCTCCCTCCCTTCACCTCCCCCCTCCCCCCTCCCACCCTTCACCTCCCCAACTTCCCTCCCTTCACCTCCCTACTTCCCTCCCTTCACCTCCCTCCCTTCACCTCCCCCCTCCCACCCTTCACCTCCCCAACTTCCCTCCCTTCACCTCCCTTCTTCCCTCTCTTCACCTCCCTCCCTTCACCTCCCCCCTCCCACCCTTCACCTCCCAAACATCCCTCCCTTCACCTCCCTACTTCCCTCCCTTCACCTCCCTCCCTTCACCTCCCCTCCTTCCCACCCTTCACCTCCCCAACTTCCCTCCCTTCACCTCCCTACTTCCCTCCCTTCACCTCCCTCCCTTCACCTCCCCTCCTTCCCACCCTTCACCTCCCGTACTTCCCTCCCTTCACCTCCCTCCTTCCCACCCTTCACCTCCCTCCTTCCCACCCTTCACCTTCCCAACTTCCCTCCCTTCACCTCCCTCCTTCCCTACATTCACCTCCCTACTTCCCTCCCTTCACCTCCCTCCCTTCACCTCCCTCCTTCTCACCCTTCACCTCCCTCCTTCCCACCCTTCACCTCCCCAACTTCCCTCCCTTCACCTCCCTACTTCACTCCCTTCACATCCCTCCCTTCACCTCCCCTCCTTCCCACCCTTCACCTCCCCAACTTCCCTCCATTCACCTCCCTCCCTTCACCTCCCCTCCTTCCCACCCTTCACCTCCCCTCCTTCCCACACTTCACCTGCCCAACGTCCCTCCCTTCACCTCCCTACTTCCCTCCCTTCACCTCCCTCCCTTCACCTCCCCTCCTTCCCACCCTTCACCTCCCCAACTTCCCTCCCTTCACCTCCCTCACTTCACCTCCCCTCCTTCCCACCCTTCACCTCCCATCCTTCCGACCCTTCACATCCCCAACTTCCCCCCTTCACCTCCCTACTTCCCTCCCTTCACCTCCCCTCCTTCCCACCCTTCACCTCCCCAACCTCCCTCCCTAAACCTCCTTCCTTCCCTCCCTTCACTTCCATCCTTCCCACCCTTCACCTTCCTTCATCTCCCACCCTTCACATCCCCAACTTCCCCCCTTCACCTCCCTCCCTTCACCTTCCTCCTTCACTCCCTTCACCTCCCCCCTCCCACCCTTCACCTCCCCAACTTCCCTCCCTTCACCTCCCTCCTTCCCTATCTTCACCTCCCTCCTTCCCAAACTTCACTTCCCTACTTCCCTCCCTTCACCTCCCTCCTTCCCACCTTTCACCTCCCCAACTTCCCTCCCTTCACCTCCCTACTTCCCTCCCTTCATATCCCTCCCTTCACCTCCCCTCCGTCCCACCCTTCACCTCCCCAACTTCCCTCCCTTCACCTCCCTCCCTTCACCTCCCCTCCTTCCCACCCTTCACCTCCCCAACTTCCCTCCCTTCACCTCCCTACTTCCCTCCCTTCATCTCCCTCCCTTCACCTCCCCTCCTTCCCACCCTTCACCTCCCCAACTTCCCTCCCTTCACCTCCTTCCTTCCCTCCCTTCACCTCCCTCCTTCCCACCCTTCACCTCCCTTCATCTCCTACTCTTCACCTCCCCAGCCTCCCTCCCTTCATCTACCTCCTTCCCACCCTTCACATCCCCAACTTTTCCCCTTCACCTCCCTACTTCCCTCCCTTCACCTCCCCTCCTTCCCTCCCTTCACCTCCCTCCTTCTCTCCCTTCACCTCCCTCCTTCCCACCCTTCATGTCCCCAACCTCCCCTCTTCACCTCTCTTCACCTCCCTCCCGTCACCTCCCCCCTCCCCCCTCCCACCCTTCACCTCCCAAACATCCCTCCCTTCACCTCCCTACTTCCCTCCCTTCACCTCCCTCCCTTCACCTCCCCTCCTTCCCACCCTTCACCTCCCCAACTTCCCTCCCTTCACCTCCCTACTTCCCTCCCTTCACTTCCCTCCCTTCACCTCCCCTCCTTCCCACCCTTCACCTCCCGTACTTCCCTCCCTTCACCTCCCTCCTTCCCACCCTTCACCTCCCTCCTTCCCACCCTTCACCTTCCCAACTTCCCTCCCTTCACCTCCCTCCTTCCCTACGTTCACCTCCCTACTTCCCTCCCTTCACCTCCCTCCCTTCACCTCCCTCCTTCTCACCCTTCACCTCCCTCCTTCCCACCCTTCACCTCCCCAACTTCCCTCCCTTCACCTCCCTACTTCACTCCCTTCACATCCCTCCCTTCACCTCCCCTCCTTCCCACCCTTCACCTCCCCAACTTCCCTCCATTCACCTCCCTCCCTTCACCTCCCCTCCTTCCCACCCTTCACCTCCCCTCCTTCCCACACTTCACCTCCCCAACGTCCCTCCCTTCACCTCCCTACTTCCCTCCCTTCACCTCCCTCCCTTCACCTCCCCTCCTTCCCACCCTTCACCTCCCCAACTTCCCTCCCTTCACCTCCCTCCCTCACCTCCCCTCCTTCCCACCCTTCACCTCCCATCCTTCCGACCCTTCACATCCCCAACTTCCCCCCTTCACCTCCCTACTTCCCTCCCTTCACCTCCCCTCCTTCCCTCCCTTCACCTCCCCTCCTTCCCACCCTTCACCTCCCCAACCTCCCTCCCTAAACCTCCTTCCTTCCCTCCCTTCACTTCCATCCTTCCCACCCTTCACCTTCCTTCATCTCCCACCCTTCACATCCCCAACTTCCCCCCTTCACCTCCCTCCCTTCACCTTCCTCCTTCCCTCCCTTCACCTACCTCCTTCCCACCCTTCAACTCCCCAACTTCCCTCCCTTCACCTCCCTCCTTCCCTCCCTTCACCTACCTCCTTCCCACCCTTCACCTCCCCTACTTCCCTCCCTTCACCTCCCTCCTTCCCTCCCTTCACCTCCCTCCTTCCCTCCCTTCACCTCCCCTCCTTCCCTGCCTTCACCTCCCCTCCTTCCCTCCCTTCACCTCCCCAACTTCCCTCCCTTCACCTCCCTCCTTCCCTCCCTTCACCTCCCTCCTTCCCTCCCTTCACCTCCCCTCCTTCCCTGCCTTCACCTCCCCTCCTTCCCACCCTTCACCTCCCCAACTTCCCTCCCTTCACCTCCCTCCTTCCCTCCCTTCACCTCCCTACTTCCCTCCCTTCATCTCCCTCCCTTCACCTCCCCTCCTTCCCACCCTTCACCTCCCCAACTTCCCTCCCTTCACCTCCTTCCTTCCCTCCCTTCACCTCCCTCCTTCCCACCCTTCACCTCCCTTCATCTCCTACTCTTCACCTCCCCAGCCTCCCTCCCTTCATCTACCTCCTTCCCACCCTTCACATCCCCAACTTTTCCCCTTCACCTCCCTACTTCCCTCCCTTCACCTCCCCTCCTTCCCTCCCTTCACCTCCCTCCTTCTCTCCCTTCACCTCCCTCCTTCCCACCCTTCATGTCCCCAACCTCCCCTCTTCACCTCTCTTCACCTCCCTCCCGTCACCTCCCCCCTCCCCCCTCCCACCCTTCACCTCCCAAACATCCCTCCCTTCACCTCCCTACTTCCCTCCCTTCACCTCCCTCCCTTCACCTCCCCTCCTTCCCACCCTTCACCTCCCCAACTTCCCTCCCTTCACCTCCCTACTTCCCTCCCTTCACTTCCCTCCCTTCACCTCCCCTCCTTCCCACCCTTCACCTCCCGTACTTCCCTCCCTTCACCTCCCTCCTTCCCACCCTTCACCTCCCTCCTTCCCACCCTTCACCTTCCCAACTTCCCTCCCTTCACCTCCCTCCTTCCCTACGTTCACCTCCCTACTTCCCTCCCTTCACCTCCCTCCCTTCACCTCCCTCCTTCTCACCCTTCACCTCCCTCCTTCCCACCCTTCACCTCCCCAACTTCCCTCCCTTCACCTCCCTACTTCACTCCCTTCACATCCCTCCCTTCACCTCCCCTCCTTCCCACCCTTCACCTCCCCAACTTCCCTCCATTCACCTCCCTCCCTTCACCTCCCCTCCTTCCCACCCTTCACCTCCCCTCCTTCCCACACTTCACCTCCCCAACGTCCCTCCCTTCACCTCCCTACTTCCCTCCCTTCACCTCCCTCCCTTCACCTCCCCTCCTTCCCACCCTTCACCTCCCCAACTTCCCTCCCTTCACCTCCCTCCCTCACCTCCCCTCCTTCCCACCCTTCACCTCCCATCCTTCCGACCCTTCACATCCCCAACTTCCCCCCTTCACCTCCCTACTTCCCTCCCTTCACCTCCCCTCCTTCCCTCCCTTCACCTCCCCTCCTTCCCACCCTTCACCTCCCCAACCTCCCTCCCTAAACCTCCTTCCTTCCCTCCCTTCACTTCCATCCTTCCCACCCTTCACCTTCCTTCATCTCCCACCCTTCACATCCCCAACTTCCCCCCTTCACCTCCCTCCCTTCACCTTCCTCCTTCCCTCCCTTCACCTACCTCCTTCCCACCCTTCAACTCCCCAACTTCCCTCCCTTCACCTCCCTCCTTCCCTCCCTTCACCTACCTCCTTCCCACCCTTCACCTCCCCTACTTCCCTCCCTTCACCTCCCTCCTTCCCTCCCTTCACCTCCCTCCTTCCCTCCCTTCACCTCCCCTCCTTCCCTGCCTTCACCTCCCCTCCTTCCCTCCCTTCACCTCCCCAACTTCCCTCCCTTCACCTCCCTCCTTCCCTCCCTTCACCTCCCTCCTTCCCTCCCTTCACCTCCCCTCCTTCCCTGCCTTCACCTCCCCTCCTTCCCACCCTTCACCTCCCCAACTTCCCTCCCTTCACCTCCCTCCTTCCCTCCCTTCACCTCCCTCCTTCCCTCCCTTCACCTCCCCTCCTTCCCTGCCTTCACCTCCCCTCCTTCCCTCCCTTCACCTTCCCCTCCTTCCCTGCCTTCACCTCCCCTCCTTCCATCTCCTTCCCTCCCTTCACCTCCCCTCCTTCCATCTCCTTCCCTCCCTTCACCTCCCCTCCCAACCCTTGCTTTGATGTCCTGCTGGAGGTCGATAAGTGCAACAAAGAAGGACACGTGGTGGAGGGTGACTCCAACATGGACCAGATGTAACCGGTCTCAAGTGAATGATTGTGTAAGGGGGCTGTTTTGTACAATGTGAGCATTACGTACCCAGGGGAGGAATGATTTTGTACGTTTGCCCACTGACAAAGACATGATCAGTCTATACTTTTAATGGTAGGTTTATTTGAACAGTGAGAGGCAGAATAACAACGTATGTCAAAAAATGTTATAAATTGATTTGCATTTTAATGAGGGAAATAAGTATTTGACCCCTCTGCAAAACATGACTTAGTACTTGGTGGCAAAACCCTTGTTGGCAATCACAGAGGTCAGACGTTTCTTGTAGTTGGCCACCAGGTTTGCACACATCTCAGGAGGGATTTTGTCCCACTCCTCTTTGCAGATCTTCTCCAAGTCATTAAGGTTTCGAGGCTGACGTTTGGCAACTCGAACCTTCAGCTCCCTCCACAGATTTTCTATGGGATTAAGGTCTGGAGACTGGCTAGGCCACTCCAGGACCTTAATGTGCTTCTTCTTGAGCCACTCCTTTGTTGCCTTGGCCGTGTGTTTTGGGTCATTGTCATGCTGGAATATCCATCCACGACCCATTTTCCCTCCCTTCACCTCCCTCCCTCCTTCCCTCCCTTCACCTCCCCTCCTTCCCACCCTTCACCTCCCTCCTTCCCTCCCTTCACCTACCTCCTTCCTTCCCTCCATTCACCTCCCTCTTTCCCTCCCTTCACCTCCCTCCCTTCACCTCCCTCCTTCCTTCCCTCCATTCACCTCCCTCTTTCCCTCCCTTCACCTCCCTCCATCCCTCCCTTCACCTCCCTCCTTCCCTCCCTTAACCTCCCTCCTTCCCACCCTTCACCTCCCTACTTCCCTCCCTTCACCTCCCTCCACCCCTCCCTTCACCTCCCTCCTTCCCTCCCTTAACCTCCCTCCTTCCCACCCTTCACCTCCCTACTTCCCTCCCTTCACCTCCATCCTTCCCTCCCTTCACCTCCCCTCCTTCCCACTCTTCACCTCCCTCCTTCCCTCCCTTCACTTATCTCCTTCCCACTCTTCACCTCCCCAACTCCTCTCCCTTCACCTCGATCCTGGGAGGTGAAGGGTGGGAAGGAGGTAGGTGAAGGTAGGGAAGGAGGGGAGGTGAAGGGAGGGAAGTTGGGGAGGTGAAGGGTGGGAAGGAGGGAGGTGAAGGGAGGGAAGGAGGGAGGTTAAGGGAGGGAAGGAGGGAGGTGAAGGGAGGGATGGAGGGAGGTGAAGGGAGGGAAAGAGGGAGGTGAATGGAGGGAAGGAAGGAGGGAGGTGAAGGGAGGGAGGTGAAGGGAGGGGAGTTGGGGAGGTGAAGGGTGGGAAGGAGGGAGGTGAAGGGAGGGATGGAGGGAGGTGAAGAGAGGGAAGGAGGGAAGAAGGTGAAGGGTGGGAAGGAGGGAGGTGAAGGGAGGGATGGAGGGAGGTGAAGGGAGGGAAGGAGGGAAGAAGGTGGAGGGTGGGAAGGAGGGAGGTGAAGGGAGGGATGGAGGGAGGTGAAGGGAGGGAAGGAGGGAGGGAGGTGAAGGGAGGGAAGGAGGGAGGTGAAGGGAGGGAAGGAATGAGGTGAAGGGAGGGAAGGAGGGACGGAAGGAGGGAGGTGAGATCTTGCATGGAGCCCCAGGCTGAGGGAGATTGACAGTTCTTTTTTGTTTCTTCCATTTGCGAATAATCACACCAACTGTTGTCACCTTCTCACCAAGCTGCTTGGCGATGGTCTTGTAGCCCATTCCAGCCTTGTGTAGGTCTACAATCTTGTCCCTGACATCCTTGGAGAGCTCTTTGGTCTTGGCCATGGTGGAGAGTTTGGAATCTGATTGATTGATTGCTTCTGTGGACAGGTGTCTTTTATACAGGTAACAAGCTGAGATTAGGAGCACTCCCTTTGAGAGTGTGCTCCTAATCTCAGCTCGTTACCTGTATAAAAGACACCTGGGAGCCAGAAATCTTTCCGATTGAGAGGGGGTCAAATACTTATTTCCCTCATTAAAATGCAAATCAATGTATAACATTTTTGACATGCGTTTTTCTGGATTAGTTTTTTGTTATTCTGTCTCTCCCTGTTCAAATAAACCTACCATTAAAATTATAGACTGATCATTTCTTTGTCAGTGGGCAAATGTACAAAATCAGCAGGGGATCAAATACTTTTTTCCCTCACTGTATATGAGTCTGATGTAACTGGGTTGTGGGGATGAGTGTATAAGGGAGGCTTGACAGTATATACACTAAGTCATTGTTTGCAAGTTAGGTTGGTTTGTTCAAATCTCTTTAGCGTTTTCTGCAGAGCCGGTTTTCTAGACCTCTCTTTTTGGGGCATTTCTGCTATAGCTTTTATTGCTGTTTTTAGCTGTTGGGATCGGAGCCTGCTAACTTTTTCTGAATTCTTCCAAGACATCAATTAGAGGTAAGCCTTTTACCCACAGGGACAGGGTCATATAATTTGTATTTTTCTTTAGGAGGGACAGGATTTAGGAGCTAGGGTATCCATAGGATAAGTAGACTCACTGTAAAGGGCTTTGCTTGAATAAATACGGGCGGTGTATTTCCTCTCGAGGGTGACCTAAATAGACCAGAGGGTTTACTCTTTTTGTTACTGTGTTGGGTCCATGTCTCAGGATGTTAGGCTAAGACACGACATGGTGACTCTCGTGGGACACTAGGTCCCGTTACGGTGAGTAACTCCAGGTCCACAGGTGAAGGGTTTGTGACGCGCACCCGTGGGTGTAAAACTAAGGTGTTTATTTAATAATGGCAGTTGCAGAGCACCACTCAAGTACCCTGGTCGTAGTACCCTGATCGTAGTACCCTGGTCGTAGTACCCTGGTCGTAGTACCCTGATCGTAGTACCCTGGTCGTATAGCCCTAGGAGAGCCTGATGAACTACGGGTCGTCCTACCCCTGAGCTGGATGCCCCGCTGAGTGGTTTTTAATAAAAAGGTTTCTCCCACTCCAGCTGCGCCTGCTATCGACACTGGGCTGGAAGGGCAACGCCTGTAGGATATAGGCCTGAAGCAGGGGGTAACCTAGGCTAGTTCATTAATCTCAAGGGAGAGCCGTGATTCGGGCAAGACATTTTTTGGCGTCCCTTGGTGGGCTCGGTAAAAAGAGCCTTGGGTGGGCACGACTAAAGGGTTAGTCTTGAAAAAGCCCACAATTAAATAACCAAAAGAAACCATAGACTGTGTAGGAAAACCCACCCAAATACAAGGAGGGTTAAATTCGATAGGCCCATCAAAACTTGCTCCGGGGAGAGTCGACATCCCACGAGTAAGAGAATATAGGGGTAATCGAATCATGGCAGAAGCTCTATCCAACAACTTCGTGTTAATTCCCCTCCAGGGAACATGGTCAACGGTGAATGAAAGGGTTAAAGCAAAACTGGTTTTCTATATGATTGAGGTCAGGGCTTTGTGATGGCCATGCCAATACCTTGACTTTGTTGTCCTTAAGCCATTTTGCCACAACTTTGGAAGAATTCTTGGGGTCATTGTCCATTTGGAAGACCCATTTTTGCGACCAAGCTTTAACTTCCTGACTGATGTCTTGAGATGTTGCTTCCATATATCCACATAATTTTCCTTCCTCATGATGCCATCTATTTTGTGAAGTGCACCAGGCCCTCCTGCAGCAAAGCACCCCCACAGCATGATGCTGCCACCCCCGTGCTTCACGGTTGGGATGGTGTTCTTCCTCCAAACATAACGATGGTCATTATGGCCAAACAGTTCTATTTTTGTTTCATCAGACCAGAGGACATTTCTCCAAAAAGTACGATCTTTGTCCCCATGTGCAGTTGCAAACTGTAGTCTGGCTTTTTTATGGCGGTTTTGGAGCAGTGGCTTCTTCCTTGCTGAGCGGCCTTTCAGGTTATGTTGATATAGGTCTCGTTTTACTGTGGATATAGATACTTTTGTACCTGTTTCTTCTAGCATCTTCACAAGGTCCTTTGCTGTTGTTCTGGGATTGTTTTACACTTTTCGCACAAAAGTACGTTCATCTCCAGGAGACAGAATGCGTCTCCTTCCTGAGCGGTATGACGGCTGCTTGGTCCCATGGTGTTTATACTTGCGTACTATTGTTTGTACAGATGAACGTGGTACCTTCAGGCATTTGGAAATTGCTCCCAAGGATGAACCAGACTTGTGGAGGTCTACACATTTTTTTCTTAGGTTTTGGCTGATTTCTTTTTATTTTCCCATGATGTCAAGCAAAGAGGCACTGAGTTTGAAGGTAGGCCTTGAAATACATCCACAGGTACACCTCCAATTGACTCAAATGATGTCAATTAGCCTATCAGAAGCTTCTAAAGCCATGACATCCTTTTCTGAAATTTTCCAAGCTGTTTAAAGGCACAGTCAACTTAGTGTATGTAAACTTCTGACCCCACTGGAATTGTAATACAGAGAATTATAAGTGAAATAATCTGTTCGTAAACAATTGTTGGAAAAATTACTTGTGTCATGCACAAAATAGATGTCCTAACCGACTTGCCAAAACTATAGTTTGTTAACAAGAAATTTGTGGAGTGGTTGAAAAACAAGTTTTAATGACTCCAACCTAAGTGTATGTAAACTTCCGACTTCAACTGTATATAATAAATTATCAACCCTGCAAGCAATACAAGACTCTATTATTATGGTTGGAGATTATAATACCATTTTAAATATCTCAATGGACCGTAAAGGATATCACACTACAAACTATCACCCTCATGCTCTTAAGGAAATCGTGAATGTCATGGATACATTAGAACTAGTAGATATATGGAGGCTTAAATATCCTGACCTAGTGAGATATACAGTGGGGGAAAAAAGTATTTAGTCAGCCACCAATTGTGCAAGTTCTCCCACTTAAAAAGATGAGAGAGGCCTGTCATTTTCATCATAGGTACACGTCAACTATGACAGACAAATTGAGAATTTTTTTCTCCAGAAAATCACATTGTAGGATTTTTAATGAATTTATTTGCAAATTATGGTGGAAAATAAGTATTTGGTCACCTACAAACAAGCAAGATTTCTGGCTCTCACAGACCTGTAACTTCTTCTTTAAGAGGCTCCTCTGTCCTCCACTCGTTACCTGTATTAATGGCACCTGTTTGAACTTGTTATCAGTATAAAAGACACCTGTCCACAACCTCAAACAGTCACACTCCAAACTCCACTATGGTCAAGACCAAAGAGCTGTCAAAGGACACCAGAAACAAAATTGTAGACCTGCACCAGGCTGGGAAGACTGAATCTGCAATAGGTAAGCAGCTTGGTTTGAAGAAATCAACTGTGGGAGCAATTATTAGGAAATGGAAGACATACAAGACCACTGATAATCTCCCTCGATCTGGGGCTCCACGCAAGATCTCACCCCGTGGGGTCAAAATGATCACAAGAACGGTGAGCAAAAATCCCAGAACCACACGGGGGGACCTAGTGAATGACCTGCAGAGAGCTGGGACCAAAGTAACAAAGCCTACCATCACTAACACACTACTCCGCCAGGGACTCAAATCCTGCATTGCCAGACGTGTCCCCCTGCTTAAGCTAGTACATGTCCAGGCCCGTCTGAAGTTTGCTAGAGTGCATTTGGATGATCCAGAAGAGGATTGGGAGAATGTCATATGGTCAGATGAAACCAAAATAGAACTTTTTGGTAAAAACTCAACTCGTTGTGTTTGGAGGACAAAGAATGCTGAGTTGCATCCAAAGAACACCATACCTACTGTGAAGCATGGGGGTGGAAACTTCATGCTTTGGGGCTGTTTTTCTGCAAAGGGACCAGGACGACTGATCCGTGTAAAGGAAAGAATGAATGGGGCCATTTATCGTGAGATTTTGAGTGAAAACCTCCTTCCATCAGCAAGGGCATTGAAGATGAAACGTGGCTGGGTCTTTTAGCATGACAATGATCCCAAACACACCTCCCGGGCAACGAAGGAGTGGCTTCGTAAGAAGCATCTCAAGGTCCTGGAGTGGCCTAGCCAGTCTCCAGACCTGAACCCAATAGAACATCTTTGGAGGGAGCTGAAAGTCCGTATTGCCCAGCGACAGCCCCGAAACCTGAAGTATCTGGAGAAGGTCTGTATGGAGGAGTGGGCCAAAATCCCTGCTGCAGTGTGTGCAAACCTGGTCAAGACCTACAGGAAACTTATGATCTCTGTAACCAAATATTAAGTTCTGCTTTTCTGATGTATCAAATACTTATGTCATGCAATAAAATGCAAATGAATTACTTAAAAATCATACAATGTGATTTTCTGGATTTTTGTTTTAGATTCCGTCTCTCACAGTTGAAGTGTACCTATGATCAAAATTACAGACCTCTACATGCATTAAAATTATTGACTGATCATATCTTTATCAGTGGGCAAACATACAAAATCGGCAGTGTATCAAATACTTGTTCTCCCCACTGTATATATATATATATATATATATATATATATATATATATATATATATATATATATATATATATATATATACAGTGAGGGAAAAAAGTATTTGATCCCCTGCTGATTTTGTACGTTTGCCCACTGACAAAGACATGATCAGTCTATCATTTTAATGGTAGGTTTATTTGAACAGTGAGAGACAGAATAACGACAAATAATTCCAGAAAAACGCATGTCAAAAATGTTATAAATTGATTTGCATTTTAATGAGGGAAATAAGTATTTGACCCATCTGCAAAACATAACTTAGTACTTGGTGGCAAAACCCTTGCTGGCAATCACAGAGGTCAGACGTTTCTTGTAGTTGGCCACCAGGTTTGCACACATCTCAGGAGGGATTTTGTCCCACTCCTCTTTGCAGCTCTTCTCCAAGTCATTAAGGTTTCGAGGCTGACGTTTGGCAACTCAAACCTTCAGCTCCCTCCACAGATTTTCTATGGGATTAAGGTCTGGAGAGTGGCTAGGCCACTCCAGGACCTTAATGTGCTTCTTGTTGAGCCACTCCTTTGTTGCCTTGGCCGTGTGTTTTGGGTCATTGTCATGCTGGAATACCCATCCACGACCCATTTTCAATGCCCTGGCTGAGGGAAGGAGGTTCTCACCCAAGATTTGACGGTACATGGCCCCGTCCATCGTCCCTTTGATGCGGTGAAGTTGTCCTGTCCCCTTAGCAGAAAAACACCCCCAAAGCATAATGTTTCCACCTCCATGTTTGACGGTGGGGATGGTGTTCTTGGGGTCATAGTGTTATGATAATTATTTAACAAACTATTTCAGTGTCTCTGTGCGTCTCCCAAAAGGTTGTAATTCTTTTGGATCAATGAAAGAGGAGAAGGGCTATCCGAGGCACGTCAGAGGTGTCGGAGTGCGACCCTAGACAGGTATTTCCGGATGAAAGGGTAGGCCTGTCTAGGTTGGACGAGGACTGCGATGAGTCGGCCTCCCGGGCAGGGGAAGACCCTAGACAGGTATTTCCGGATGAAAGGGTAGGCCTGTCTAGGTTGGACGAGGACTGCGATGAGTCGGCCTCCCGGGCAGGGGAAGATGGCGTTGGAATGGCGCCAGTACCACCCCCAAGAGAGGCATCAAAAAGCTCAGGAGAGGAGAGGAGATGGGGTCAGGAGGGAGGGGGAAAGGCAACTTGCCCAGAGCCCCTCCTGGCGAGGTAAAAAGGAATGCAGTACCTCAGGCCCCAGGCCCGGTAACCGTGTAAAGAGGCACTGAGAAGGGTTAATCCCCACAGTGAAGGGGGGATCCCAAAAGGTGGGGAATGTCAGGCAAGACACTATGCAAGAAGAATGCTGTTCAATGACTACAGATCAGCCTTCAACACCATAGAACCCTCCAAGGTCGTCATTAAGCTCGGGGCCCTGGGCCTGAACCCCGCCCTGTGCAACTGGGTCCTGGACTTCCTGACGGACTGCCCCCAGGTGGTAAAGGTAGGCAACAACACCTCCACTACATTGATCCTCAACACAGGGGCCCCACAAGAGGGTGCTCAGCCCCCTCCTGTACTCCCTGTTCACCCATGACTGCGAGGCCACACACACCTCCAACTCAATCATTAAGTTTGCAGATGACACAACAGTGGTAGGCCTGATTACCAACAACAACATGACAGCCTACAGGGAGGAGGAGGGGCCCTGGCGGAGTGGTGCCAGGAAAATAACCTCTCCCTCAACGTCAACAAAATGATGGAGCTGATCGTGGACTTCAGGAGACACCAGAGGGAGCACGCCCCATCCACATCGACGGGGCCGCAGTGGAGAAGGTGAAAAGTTCCTTGGTGTACATATCACTGACAATCTGAAATGGTCCAGCCACACATTCAGGAGGCTGAAGAAGTTTGGCTTGGCTCCTAAGACCCTCACAAACTTTTACAGATGCACCATTGAGAGCATCCTGTATCACCGCCTGGTACAGCAACTGCACCGTCCGCAACTGCAGGGCTCTACAGAGAGTGGTGTGGTCTGCCCAACGCATCACTGGGGGCAAAGCTCCTGCGTTGTCTTGGCTGTGTGCTTAGGGTCGTTGTCCTGTTGGAAGGTGAACCTTCACCCCAGTCTGAGGTCCTGAGCGCCCTGGAGCAGGTTTTCATCAAGGATCTCTCTGTATTTTGCTCCTTTCCCTCGATCCTGACTAGTCTCCCAGTCCCTGCAGCTGAAAAACATCCCCACAGCATGATGCTGCCACCACCATGCTTCAACGTAGGGATGGTGCCAGGTTTCCTCCAGACGTGACGCTTGGCATTCAGGCCAAAGAGTTCAATCTTAGTTTCATCAGACCAGAGAATCTTGTTTCTCACGGTCTGAGAGTCTTTAAGTGCCTTTTGACAAACTCCAAACGGGCAGTCATGTGCCTTTTACTGAGGAGTGGCTTCCGTCTGGCCACTCTACCATAAAGGCATGATTGGTGGAGTGTTGCAGAGATGGTTGTCCTTCTGGAAGGTTCTTCCATCTCCACACTTGGTCACCTCCCTGACCAAGGCCCTTCTCCCCCGATTGCTCAGTTTGGCCGGGCGGCCAGCTCTAGGAAGAGTCTTGGTGGTTCCAAACTTCTTCCATTTAAGAATGATGGAGGCCACTGTGTTCTTGGGGACCTTCAATGCTGCAGAAATGTTTTGGTACCCCCTTCCCCAGATCTGTGCCTTGACACAATCTTGTCTCGGAGCTCTACGGACAATTCCTTCGACCTCATGGCTTGGTTTTTGCTCTGACATGCACTGTCAACTGTGGGTCCTTATATAGACAGGTGTGTGCCTTTCCAAATAATGTCCAATCAATTTAATTTACCACAGGTGGACTCCAATCAAGTTTTAGAAACATCTCAAGGATGATCAATGGAAACAGGATGGACCTGAGCTCAATCATCGCAAAAGATCTGAATACTTATGTAAATAAGATATTTCTGTTTTCGTTTTGTCGTTATAGGGTATTGTGTGTAGATTGATGAGGAAAAAAATGAATTTAATCCATTTTAGAATTAGGTTGTAACGTAACAAAATGTGGAAAAAGTCAAGGGGTCTGAATACTTCCAAATGCACTGTATGTACTGGTATTCTGTTTAAGATAAATTAAAAACCCAAACTTCTTTTTTTGCATGCGTGTGTGTGTTAGATTATGTGTGTGTGTGTGTACGTGTGCGTGTTATACAGTGGGGAAAAAAAGTATTTAGTCAGCCACCAATTGTGCATGTTCTCCCACTTAAAAAGATGAGAGAGGCCTGTAATTTTCATCATAGGTACACGTCAACTATGACAGACAAAATGAGAAAAATAAATCCAGAAAATCACATTGTAGGATTTTTAATGAATTTATTTGCAAATTATGCTGGAAAATAAGTATTTGGTCAATAACAAAAGTTTCTCAATACTTTGTTATATACCCTTTGTTGGCAATGACACAGGTCAAACGTTTTTTGTAAGTCTTCACAAGGTTTTCACACACTGTTGCTGGTATTTTGGCCCATTCCTCCATGCAGATCTCCTCTAGAGCAGTGATGTTTTGGGGCTGTCGCTGGGCAACACGGACTTTCAACTCCCTCCAAAGATTTTCTATGGGGTTGAGATCTGGAGACTGGCTAGGCCACTCCAGGACCTTGAAATGCTTCTTACGAAGCCACTCCTTCGTTGCCCGGGCGGTGTGTTTGGGATCATTGTCATGCTGAAAGACCCAGCCACGTTTCATCTTCAATGCCCTTGCTGATGGAAGGAGGTTTTCACTCAAAATCTCACGATACATGGCCCCATTCATTCTTTCCTTTACACGGATCAGTCGTCCTGGTCCCTTTGCAGAAAAACAGCCCCAAAGCATGATGTTTCCACCCCCATGCTTCACAGTAGGTATGGTGTTCTTTGGATGCAACTCAGCATTCTTTGTCCTCCAAACACGACGAGTTGAGTTTTTACCAAAAAGTTATATTTTGGTTTTATCTGACCATATGGCATTCTCCCAATCCTCTTCTGGATCATCCAAATGCACTCTAGCAAACTTCAGACGGGCCTGGACATGTACTGGCTTAAGCAGGGGGACACGTCTGGCACTGCAGGATTTGAGTCCCTGGCGGCGTAGTGTGTTACTGATGGTAGGCTTTGTTACTTTGGTCCCAGCTCTCTGCAGGTCATTCACTAGGTTCCCCTGTGTGGTTCTGGGATTTTTGCTCACCGTTCTTGTGATCATTTTGTCCCCACGGGGTGAGATCTTGCGTGGAGCCCCAGATCGAGGGAGATTATCAGTGGTCTTGTATGTCTCCCATTTCCTAATAATTGCTCCCACAGTTGATTTCTTCAAACCAAGCTGCTTACCTATTGCAGATTCAGTCTTCCCAGCCTGGTGCAGGTCTACAATTTTGTTTCTGGTGTTCTTTGACAGCTCTTTGGTCTTGGCCATAGTGGAGTTTGGAGTGTGACTGTTTGAGGTTGTGGACAGGTGTCTTTTATACTGATAACGAGTTCAAACAGGTGCCATTAGTACAGGTAACGAGTGGAGGACAGAGGAGCCTCTTAAAGAAGTTGTTACAGGTCTGTGAGAGCCAGAAATCTTGCTTGTTTGTAGGTAACCAAATACTTATTTTCCACCATAATTTGCAAATAAATTCATTAAAAATCCTACAATGTGATTTTTTCTAGAATTTTTTTTCTCAATTTGTCTGTCATAGTTGACTGTCACTGTTGATGTGGGTGCGTTGAGAGGAGTCAGACGCAGGACGCATAAGCTAAGTAAAACAATACTTTACTAAACATACAACCAGTACAAAATAAAGTACCTCTAACGAGGAGGCAAAACGACAACGCAACACAGTGCGTTACAAAAACAATCCCAGAGTACTGCACAGGATACCACCAACAGACAGGAAATAAAATAACACACAACAAATGAAAACAACCACAGGAAACTTATAAGGCACATAATCAAGACCAAACGGACACAGGTGTAACAGACAGACCAAACCAAACGAACATCGAAACATTCAACGGTGGCAGCTAGTACTCCGGGGACGACGAACGCCGAAGCCTGCCCGAACAAGGAGGAGGAGCAGCCTCGGCAGATTCCGTGACAGTACCCCCCCCTTGACGCGCGGCTCCAGCCGTGCGCCGACCCCGGCCTCGGGGACGGCCAGGAGGACGCGGACCCGGGCGCGTGGGATGACCACGGTGGAACTCAGTCAGGAGGGATGGATCTAGGATGTCCCTCCTAGGCACCCAGCACCGTTCCTCCGGGCCGTACCCCTCCCACTCCACGAGATACTGGAGACCTCTCATCCGGCGTCTCGAGTCCAAGATGGTCCGGACCCTGTACGCCGGAGCCCCCTCGATGTCCAATGGGGGCGGAGGGGTCTCTCCTATCTCATCTTCTTGGAGTGGACCAGCTACCACCGGCCTGAGAAGAGACACATGGAACGAGGGGTTAATATTCTTATAATCAATAGGCAGTTGTAACCTGTAACACACCTCGTTCAATCTTCTCAGGACTTTAAAAGGCCCCACAAACCGCCGACCCAGCTTCCGGCAGGGCAGGCGGAGGGGCAGGTTTCGAGTCGAGAGCCAGACTCGATCTCCCGGTGCGTATACCGGTCCCTCACTGCGGTGGCGATCGGCGCTCGCCTTCTGTCGACGGATGGCCCGCTGCAAATGGACATGTGCAGCGTCCCACGTCTCCTCCGAGCGCCGAATCCACTCATCCACCGCAGGAGCCTCGATCTGGCTCTCGTGCCAATGTGCCAGAACTGGCTGATACCCTAAAACACACTGGAAAGGTGTTAGATTGGTGGAGGAGTGGCGGAGAGAGTTCTGTGCCATCTCTGCCCAGGGGATATACCTTGACCACTCCTCCGGCCGGCCCTGGCAGTAGGACCTCAGAAACCTACCCACATCCTGGTTGACTCGTTCTACCTGCCCATTGCTCTCTGGGTGGTAACCCGAGGTAAGGCTCACCGAGACCCCCAAGCGTTCCATGAAAGCCCCCCAGACTCTGGAGGTGAACTGGGGACCTCGGTCAGACACTATATCCTCGGGAACCCCATAGTGCCGGAAAACGTGGGTAAATAGGGCCTCAGCGGTCTGTAGGGCAGTAGGGAGACCCGGCATTGGGAGGAGATGACAGGCCTTGGAAAACCAATCCACAACGACCAAAATGGTGGTATTCCCCTGGGAGGGAGGAAGGTCGGTCACAAAATCCACCGAGAGGTGGGACCATGGTCGTTGTGGAACGGGCAGGGGATGTAGCTTTCCCCTGGGCAGGTGTCTAGGCACCTTACACTGGGCGCACACCGAGCAGGAGGAGACATAAACTCTCACATCCCTAGCTAACGTTGGCCACCAGTATTTCACGCTAAGGCAGTGCACTGTCCGGCCAATACCTGGATGTCCAGAGGAGGGTGATGTATGAGCCCAATAAATAAGTCGGTCACGAACCTCGTGCGGAACATACGTCCGCCCCACAGGACACTCAGGGGGAGTAGGGTCGGCACGTAACGCCCTCTCGATCTCCGTATCGACCTCCCACACTACCGGAGCCACCAGACAAGACTCCGTCAGTATGGGAGTAGGCTCAATGGCCCTCTCCTCTGTGTCATACCGCCGGGACAGGGCGTCTGCCTTACCGTTCTGGGACCCTGGGATGTACGTGATCTTAAAAACAAACCGGGTTAGGAACATGTTCCACTTAGCCTGACGAGGGTTTAGTCTCCTAGCTGCCCGGATGTACTCCAGGTTACGGTGGTCAGTCAGAATGAGGAAAGGGTGTTGAGCCCCCTCAAGCCAATGCCTCCACACCTTTAGGGCCTGAACCACGGCTAACAACTCCCTGTCCCCTACGTCATAATTACGCTCCGCCGGGCTGAGCTTCTTGGAATAGAACGCACAGGGGCGGAGTTTAGGTGGCGTGCCGGACCGTTGCGACAGAACCGCCCCAATACCGGCTTCTGACGCGTCCACCTCCACTTGGAATGGTAAAGCGGGATCCGGATGCGCCAGCACCGGAGCCGAAGTGAACAGGTCCTTCAGTTTAACAAATGCCCTGTCCGCTTCAGCTGACTACTGCAAACGCACCGGACCCCCCTTTAGCAGGGACGTAATGGGAGCTGCCACCTGTCCAAAACCCCGGATAAATCTCCGGTAGTAATTAGCAAAACCCAAAAACTGCTGCACCTCTTTTACAGTGGTTGGAGTTTGCCAATTACGCACGGCCGTCACACGGTCAACCTCTATCTTCACACCAGACGCGGACAATCGATAACCCAAGAAGGAGATGGACTCCTGGAAAAACAAGCATTTCTCTGCCTTGACATACAAGTCATGCTCCAACAGCCTCTTCAACACTCTGCGTACCAGGGCTACATGCTCGGCTCGGGTAGAAGAGTACACTAGGATGTCGTCGATGTACACTACCACACCCTGCCCATGCATGTCCCTGAAAATCTCGTCCACAAAGGATTGAAAGACTGAAGGAGCATTCATTAACCCGTATGGCATGACGAGATATTCGTAATGACCCGAGGTGGTGCTGAATGCTGTTTTCCATTCATCTCCCTCCCTAATGCGCACCAGATTGTACGCGCTCCTGAGATCCAACTTTGTGAAGAACCGCGCTCCGCGTAATGATTCTGTCATAGTCGCAATCAGAGGAAGAGGATAACTGTACTTAACCGTGATCTGATTGATACTACGATAATCAATACACGGGCGCAAACCCCCGTCCTTCTTCTTCACAAAGAAGAAACTCGAGGAAACCGGGGAAGTGGAGGACCGTATGTATCCCTGTTCCAAGGACTCGGCTATGTAAGTCTCCATAGCCGCGGTCTCCTCTTGAGACAGGGGATACACACGGCTCCACGGAAGTGCCGCTCCTGTTTGGAGATCTATCGCACAATCCCCCTGTCTATGAGGTGGCAACCGTGTTGCCCTAGTTTTGCTAAAAACCAGGGCTAAATCCTCATATTCAGGGGGAATGTGCATTGCGGACACTTGGTTCGGACTCTCCACCGATGTTGCCCCTATGGAAACACCTAGACATCTCCCTACACACTGGGCAGACCACTCCATAAGAGCCCTCTGTTGCCACGCAATGGTAGGATCATGGGTGCTTAACCAGGGAAGCCCCAGCACCACGGGATACGCAGGAGAGTCGATCAGATAAAACTGAATGATCTCCTCATGTCCCCCCTGCGTAATCATCTTCAGTGGTGCTGTGACTTCTCTAATCAACCCCGACCCCAGCGGCCGGCTGTCTAGAGCATGAACTGGGAAAGGTGGTTCCACCGGCCGAAGGGGAATTCCTACCCTAGAACAAAATACACGATCAATAAAATTCCCAGCTGCGCCTGAATCTACTAGCGCCTTATGCTGGGAATGAGGTGCCACCTGTGGAAATCTCACAGGTATACACAGGTGTCCAACAGAGAGCTCTGGGTAAGTGGGGCATCTACTCACCTGAAATGACTCCCCAGTGCGTGACCTGTTGTCCCCTCTCCCAGGAGACCCTCCCCAACACCTAGCCGCAGTGTGCCCTCCACGGCCACAGTTGGTGCAGGGGACGGCCCCCCTCGGGTTCTCTCTCCCCCTCTCCCTAGCGCCTGCACCCCCGAGCTCCATGGGAATCGGCTCGGCGGTGCTGGAGGATGGAATGTACGACCCCCATTCGGGACGTCCGCGGGTAGCCAGCAGGGTGTCGAGACGGATGGACATGTCCACCAACTGGTCGAAGGTGAGGTTGGTGTCCCTGCAGGCCAGCTCACGACGAACGTCCTCTCGTAGGCTGCATCGATAATGGTCGATGAGGGCCCTCTCATTCCATCCCGCATCTGCCGCTAGCGTCCGGAACTCCAGGGCGAACTCCTGGGCACTCCTCTTCCCCTGTCGGAGGTGGAACAGACGCTCCCCCGCCGCCTTCCCCTCAGGTGGATGATCGAACACTGCCCTGAAGCGGCGGGAGAACTCCGCGTAGGTGATGGTGGCGGCGTCTATTCCCCTCCATTCGGCGTTAGCCCACTCCAACGCCTTGCCGGAGAGACAGGAGATGAGGGCGGAGACGCTCTCGTATCCCGAGGGCGCCGGGTGTATGGTGGCCAGGTAGAGTTCCACCTGCAGGAGGAATCCCTGACACCCGGCTGCGGTACCATCATATGCCCTCGGGAGCGAGAGCCGAATGCCGCTGGGTTCCGGTACTGGGAGAGGAGGACTGGCCGATGGTGATGGTAAGGTGTGCGAAGATGTGGGCACCTCTCCAGTAACCAAACGGCGCAGCGTGTTAGACAAATCGTTCATGGCGGCCCCAAGTTGCTGGATCATGGTGTCTTGATTGCTGATCCGTTCCTCGAGGGACTTGGGTGCCGCCGCTGCTCCTGCTGACTCCATGGTGGTGTGTTATTCTGTCACTGTTGATGTGGGTGCGTTGAGAGGAGTCAGACGCAGGACGCATAAGCTAAGTCAAACAAGACTTTACTAAACGTACAACCAGTACAAAATAAAGTACCTCTAACGAGGAGGCAAAACGACAACGCAACACAGTGCGTTACAAAAACAATCCCAGAGTACTGCACAGGATACCACCAACAGACAGGAAATAAAATAACACACAACAAACGAAAACAACCACAGGAAACTTATAAGGCACATAATCAAGACCAAACGGACACAGGTGTAACAGACAGACCAAACCAAACGAACATCGAAACATTCAACGGTGGCAGCTAGTACTCCGGGGACGACAAACGCCGAAGCCTGCCCGAGCAAGGAAGAGAGGCAGCCTCGGCAGATTCCGTGACATTGACGTGTACCTATGATGAAAATTACAGGCCTCTCTCATCTTTTTAAGTGGGAGAACTTGCACAATTGGTGGCTGACTAAATACTTTTTTCCCCCACTGTATATACTGAGTTCATGTGACAGATCATGTGACACTTAGATTGCACACAGGTGGACTTTATTTAACTAATTATGTGACTTCTGAAGGTAATTGGTTGCACCAGATCTTATTTAGGGGCTTCATAGCAAAGGGGGTGAATACATATGCACGCAACACTTTTCCGTTATTTATTTTTTATAATTTTTTTAAACTAGTGATTTTTTTCATTTCATTTCACCAATTTGGACTATTTTGTGTATGTCCATTACATGAAATCCAAATAAAAATCAATTCAAATTACATGTTGTAATGCAACAAAATAGGAAAAACGCCAAGGGGGATGAATACTTTTGCAAGGCACTGTACTTCTCCTTCTACTAGTGGGCGGTATCTACATATGAATGCCGGACTTTGTCGTTCACTATGAGCAGACCAATACACAGGAATTCGAAATACGTCAAATTCTACGAGTGAAATGAAAATGCGCTCGTTCTAGCTTGTGGTTTGGATCATTTTAAAGTTAATGACAAAAACACAATGTTGTTAATGCAGAGCCAGGGTGAAATTTCCCTTTAAAACTTTCACTGAATGCTTCAATAAGACTTTTAAATATATTTTTGAGCAGCAATGAACAGGGTTCACAGGATGACCGAAAGTTCACAGGATGACTGAAAGTTCACAGGACCGACAAGATGGCGCCGACATACACCTTGTTTGTTGTTGTTGTTATTTCTTACATTATTTGCTCAAAACGTTATTACCTACAGCCGAAAATAACTTTGGGATATTAGATCGGTGGTCACTCACCAGAAATTATAGCACAAATTCCACTTCCTGGATCCTTTGTTTGAACTTCCTGCTCTATTCACCAAAAAAGCCGAGGCCAAGAGAAGAGGAAGAAGTAGTGACGTCAATCCACCGAGTATATAACGTTCAGTCCCTGGACAAGAAAGTAGACGAGCTCAGGGCGATGATCTCCTTCCAGAGAGACAGCAGGGACTGTAACATAATATGTTTTACGGAATCATGGCTCTCTCCAGATATATTGTCTCCGTCCATTCAGCAACCTTCCATTCGCGTGGACAGGAAGAAAGAACTGTCCAGGAAAAAGAAAAGCGGAGGGGTTTGTTTTATGACTAACAAATCATGGTGTGACTGTGGCAACGTACAGGAAGTCCTTTTGTTCTCCCGATCTGAATACCTCACCATCAAATGCCGACCGCATTCCCTCCCGAGATAGTTTTCTTTGGTTATAGTGACTGCCGTGTATATTCACCCCAAGCTGACACCGCGATGGCTCTCAAGGAACTACACTGGACTATGTGAAAACTGGAAACCGCTTATCCTGAGACTGCGATTTATTGTAGCTGGGGATTTTAATAAAGGAAATCTGAGGAAAACGCTCCCGAAATTCTATCAGCACATCTCCTCAGACTGAGGTCGGGGGTTTGGTAGCCTGCTGTAAGAAGTCACACAGTTTTGTCTCTAAGTCCCAGGGCCAGAGAGAGAGGGTTTGAGAGTAGTACACATGGGCAACTGTAAGGGTTTTCAACACGTTCTTTGAACGTTCTCTGAACGTTACAAATGTTTTCTTGTGCTTTTTATGGAACGTTTTCTACATGTTCTGAGAACGGAATGTATGTTTTTAAATAAAACATTTTAGAAACGCTCTCTGAACGTTACTAAAGTTTTCTTGTAGTTTTTGTGGAAGGTTTTATTAACGTTCTCGGAACAATTTGAGAACATGACTTTAAATAGAACCACGAGGAAACCTTTAGGAAACGTTATGCTGAAGTACTTTTTACATGAACATGGTCTAAAATCATGTTTCCACAATGCAACTAGTTCAGCATATAGACACCGTTTCTGTATAAAAAACGTGAAATATGTTTTTTAACCATTTTGCATGAACAGGGTCTATAATCATTGTTTTACATTCAGTACTGGAAGGACAGATGTAGAATACAACATGCAAAGGGTTTGAAGGTTTAAAAACATGTTTCTTAACGTTATTTCTTAACCTTCTCTGAACTATTTGAGAACATTCCCAATGTCAAACCAGTTGGAGAACGTTCCGAGAACATTACCAAAATGTTAATTAAATGTAACCAAACGTTGTGTTAAAGTAATGAAATACAAAGAAAATAACGTTTTTTTTTTGTCAAGTTCCTTAAATGTGCTGATAATGTTCCAAAGCCAAGCAACTATTCTGCACCATTCCCAGAACGTTGTGGGAAGGTTGTATGCCAAAATAACCATAGGACAACCAGGCTCGCACCAAGCTCTCAGAACGTTATCCGCTAGCTGGGGTTGATACGGTTACTGGTGTGTTTCTGTGTGTTCCTACAGGTCCTATAATCAGAGTGGAGGTGGGAGAGGAGGTCCTGATCACCTTTAAGAACAGAGCCAGCCGCCCGTACTCTATACACGCTCACGGAGTGGTCACCACCGACACACACACACCTGTCCAGCCAGGTAGAACACACACACACCTGTCCAGCCAGGTAGAACACACACACCTGTCCAGCCAGGTAGAACACATACACCTGTCCAGCCAGGTAGAACACACACACCTGTCCAGCCAGGTAGAACACACACACACCTGTCCAGCCAGGTAGAACACACACACACCTGTCCAGCCAGGTAGAACACACACACACCTGTCCAGCCAGGTAGAACACACACACCTGTCCAGCCAGGTAGAACACACACACCTGTCCAGCCAGGTAGAACACACACACACCTGTCCAGCCAGGTAGAACACACACACCTGTCCAGCCAGGTAGAACACACACACACCTGTCCAGCCAGGTAGAACACACACACCTGTCCAGCCAGGTAGAACACACACACACCTGTCCAGCCAGGTAGAACACACACACCTGTCCAGCCAGGTAGAACACACACACACCTGTCCAGCCAGGTAGAACACACACACCTGTCCAGCCAGGTAGAACACACACACCTGTCCAACCAGGTAGAACACACACACACCTGTCCAGCCAGGTAGAACACACACACCTGTCCAGCCAGGTAGAACACACACACCTGTCCAACCAGGTAGAACACATACACCTGTCCAACCAGGTAGAACACACACACCTGTCCAGCCAGGTAGAACACACACACCTGTCCAGCCAGGTAGAACACACACACCTGTCCAGCCAGGTAGAACACAGACACCTGTCCAGCCAGGTAGAACACACACACCTGTCCAACCAGGTAGAACACACACCTGTCCAGCCAGGTAGAACACACACACCTGTCCAACCAGGTAGAACACACACACCTGTCCAGCCAGGTAGAACACACACACCTGTCCAGCCAGGTAGAACACACACACACCTGTCCAGCCAGGTAGAACACACACACACCTGTCCAGCCAGGTAGAACACACACACCTGTCCAACCAGGTAGAACACACACACCTGTCCAGCCAGGTAGAACACACACACCTGTCCAGCCAGGTAGAACACACACACCTGTCCAACCAGGTAGAACACATACACCTGTCCAGCCAGGTAGAACACACACACCTGTCCAGCCAGGTAGAACACACACACCTGTCCAGCCAGGTAGAACACACACACCTGTCCAGCCAGGTAGAACACACACACCTGTCCGGCCAGGTAGAACACACACACCTGTCCAGCCAGGTAGAACACACACACCTGTCCAGCCAGGTAGAACACACACACCTGTCCAGCCAGGTAGAACACACACACACACCTGTCCAGCCAGGTAGAACACACACACACCTGTCCAGCCAGGTAGAACACACACACACCTGTCCAGCCAGGTAGAACACACACACCTGTCCAGCCAGGTAGAACACACACACCTGTCCAGCCAGGTAGAACACACACACACCTGTCCAGCCAGGTAGAACACACACACACCTGTCCAGCCAGGTAGAACACACACACCTGTCCAGCCAGGTAGAACACACACACCTGTCCAGCCAGGTAGAACACACACACACCTGTCCAGCCAGGTAGAACACACACACCTGTCCAACCAGGTAGAACACACACACCTGTCCAGCCAGGTAGAACACACACACCTGTCCAGCCAGGTAGAACACACACACCTGTCCAGCCAGGTAGAACACACACACACCTGTCCAGCCAGGTAGAACACACACACCTGTCCAGCCAGGTAGAACACACACACCTGTCCAGCCAGGTAGAACACACACACCTGTCCAGCCAGGTAGAACACACACACCTGTCCAGCCAGGTAGAACACACACACCTGTCCAGCCAGGTAGAACACACACACACCTGTCCAGCCAGGTAGAACACACACACCTGTCCAGCCAGGTAGAACACACACACCTGTCCAGCCAGGTAGAACACACACACACCTGTCCAGCCAGGTAGAACACACACACCTGTCCAGCCAGGTAGAACACACACACCTGTCCAGCCAGGTAGAACACACACACCTGTCCAACCAGGTAGAACACACACACCTGTCCAGCCAGGTAGAACACACACACCTGTCCAGCCAGGTAGAACACACACACCTGTCCAGCCAGGTAGAACACACACACCTGTCCAGCCAGGTAGAACACACACACCTGTCCAGCCAGGTAGAACACACACACACCTGTCCAGCCAGGTAGAACACACACAAAACAGGATGTAAACATTATTAAAGTGACCAGTGTTCCATTATTAAAGTGACCAGTGTTCCATTATTAAAGTGACCAGTGTTCCATTATTAAAGTGACCAGTGTTCCATTATTAAAGTGGCCAGTGTTCCATTATTAAAGTGACCAGTGTTCCATTATTAAAGTGACCAGTGTTCCATTATTAAAGTGACCAGTGTTCCATTATTAAAGTGACCAGTGTTCCTTTATTAAAGTGACCAGTGTTCCTTTATTAAAGTGACCAGTGTTCCATTATTAAAGTGGCCAGTGTTCCATTATTAAAGTGACCAGTGTTCCATTATTAAAGTGACCAGTGTTCCATTATTAAAGTGACCAGTGTTCCATTATTAAAGTGACCAGTGTTCCATTATTAAAATGACCAGTGTTCCATTATTAAAGTGACTAGTGTTCCATTATTAAAGTGGCCAGTGTTCCATTATTAAAGTGACCAGTGTTCCATTATTAAAGTGACCAGTGTTCCATTATTAAAGTGACTAGTGTTCCATTATTAAAGTGGCCAGTGTTCCATTATTAAAGTGACCAGTGTTCCATTATTAAAGTGACCAGTGTTCCATTATTAAAGTGACCAGTGTTCCATTATTAAAGTGACTAGTGTTCCATTATTAAAGTGACCAGTGTTCCATTATTAAAGTGACTAGTGTTCCATTATTAAAGTGGCCAGTGTTCCATTATTAAAGTGACCAGTGTTCCATTATTAAAGTGACCAGTGTTCCATTATTAAAGTGACCAGTGTTCCTTTATTATAGTGACCAGTGTTCCATTATTAAAGTGACCAGTGTTCCATTATTAATGTGACCAGTGTTCCATTATTAAAGTGACCAGTGTTCCATTATTAAAGTGACAAGTGTTCCATTATTAAAGTGACCAGTGTTCCATTATTAAAGTGACCAGTGTTCCATTATTAAAGTGACCAGTGTTCCTTTATTAAAGTGACTAGTGTTCCATGTCTATGTACATAGGGCAGCAGACTCTAAGGTGCAGGGTTGAGTAACCAGGTTGTAGCCGGCTGGTGACAGTGACTAAGTTCAGGGCAGGGTACTGGGCGGAGGCCGGCAAGTGCTGGCTATTTAACAGTCTGATGGCCTTGAGATAGAAGCTGTTTTTCAGTCTCTCGGTCCCAGCTTTGATGCACCTGTACTGACCTCGCCTTCTGGATGATAGTGGGAGGAGAAGGGGGATGCAATGGAGGGATTTAGGGGGAGGGCAGGCAGAGGATGAGAGGATGAGAGGAGGAGAGGATGAGAGGAGGAGAGGATGAGAGGAGGAGAGGAGGAGAGGATGAGAGGATGAGAGGATGAGAGGATGAGAGGAGGAGAGGAGGAGAGGAGGAGAGGAGGAGAGGATGAGAGGAGGAGAGGATGAGAGGATGAGAGGATGACAGGATGACAGGATGACAGGATGAGAGGATGAGAGGATGAGAGGATGAGAGGAGGAGAGGATGAGAGGAGGAGAGGATGAGAGGATGAGAGGATGACAGGATGAGAGGATGAGAGGATGAGAGGAGGAGAGGAGGAGAGGAGGAGAGGATGAGAGGATGAGAGGATGAGAGGATGAGAGGAGGAGAGGAGGAGAGGATGAGAGGAGGAGAGGATGAGAGGATGAGAGGATGGTGGGGAAAGGAATTGAAAGAGTGAGAGGATGATTCAACCCGTTTTTGTCCTCCTTTGTGTTGATGATGCATTGCGGGTAGTGGGGTGTCGCCGAGGGTTCTGACGCAGAGAAGGTTTGGCGTGTGTGTGTGTGTGTGTGTGTGTGTGTGTGTGTGTGTGTGTGTGTGTGTGTGCAGGGTTGATGATAACAGTAATAGTCTGCTGGCTAGCACTATCTACTATCACACACTCCACTCCACACACAAGCTGTCTGTGTGTCCGTCTGTCTGTGTGTCCGTCTGTCTGTGTGTCCGTCTGTCTGTGTGTCTGTGTGTCCGTCTGTCTGTGTGTCTGTGTGTCCGTCTGTCTGTGTGTCTGTGTGTCCGTCTGTCTGTGTGTCTGTGTGTCCGTCTGTCTGTGTGTCTATGTGTCCGTCTGTCTGTGTGTCTGTGTGTCCGTCTGTCTGTGTGTCTGTGTGTCCGTCTGTCTGTGTGTTTGTGTGCCTCCCTTCACCTCCCTCCTTCCCACACTTCACGTCCCCAACCTCCCCCCCTTCACCTCCCTTCACCTCCCTCCCTTCACCTCCCCCCTCCCACCCTTCACCTCCCTACTTCCCTCCCTTCACCTCCCTCCCTTCACCTCCCCCCTCCCACCCTTCACCTCCCAAACATCCCTCCCTTCACCTTCCAACTTCCCTCCCTTCACCTCCCTCCCTTCACCTCCCCTCCTTCCCACCCTTCACCTCCCCAACTTCCCTCCCTTCACCTCCCTCCTTCCCTCCCTTCAACTCCCTCCTTCCCACCCTTCACCTCCCCAACTTCCCTCACTTCACCTCCCTCATTACCTACCTTCACCTCCCTCCTTCCCTACCTTCACCTCCCTACTTCCCTGCCTTCACCTCCCTCCCTTCACCTCCCTCCTTCCCTCCCTTCACCTCCCCATCTTCCCTCCCTTCACCTCCCTCCTTCCCTACCTTCACCTCCCTCCTTCCCAAACTTCACTTCCCTACTTCCCTCCCTTCACCTCCCTCCTTCCCACCCTTCACCTCCCCAACTTCCCTCCCTTCACCTCCCTACTTCCCTCCCTTCACATCCCTCCCTTCACCTCCCCTCCTTCCCACCCTTCACCTCCCCAACTTCCCTCCCTTCACCTCCCTACTTCCCTCCCTTCATCTCCCTCCCTTCACCTCCCCTCCTTCCCACCCTTCACCTCCCCAACTTCCCTCCCTTCACCTCCTTCCTTCCCTCCCTTCACCTCCCCTCCTTCCCACCCTTCACCTCCCCAACTTCCCTCCCTTCACCTCCCTTCACCTCCCTCCCTTCACCTCCCCTCCTTCCCCTCCTTCCCACCCTTCACCTCCCCAACTTCCCTCCCTTCACCTCCCTACTTCCCTCCCTTCACGTCCCTCCCTTCACCTCCCCTCCTTCCCACCCTTCACCTCCCCAACTTCCCTCCCTTCACCTCCCTACTTCCCTCCCTTCATCTCCCTCCCTTCACCTCCCCTCCTTCCCACCCTTCACCTCCCCAACTTCCCTCCCTTCACCTCCCTCCTTCCCTCCCTTCACCTCCCTCCTTCCCACCCTTCACCTCCCCAACTTCCCTACCTTCACCTCCCTCATTACCTACCTTCACCTCCCTCCTTCCCTACCTTCACCACCCTACTTCCCTCCCTTCACCTCCCTCCCTTCACCTCCCTCATTCCCTCCCTTCACCTCCCCAACTTACCTCCCTTCACCTCCCTCCTTCCCTATCTTCACCTCCCCCCTTCCCAAACTTCACTTCCCTACTTCCCTTCCTTCACCTCCCTCCTTCCCACCTTTCACCTCCCCAACTTCCCTCCCTTCACCTCCCTAATTCCCTCTCTTCATATCCCTCCCTTCACCTCCCCTCCTTCCCACCCTTCACCTCCCCAACTTCCCTCCCTTCACCTCCCTCCCTTCACCTCCCCTCCTTCCCACCCTTCACCTCCCCAACTTCCCTCCCTTCACCTCCCTACTTCCCTCCCTTCATCTCCCTCCCTTCACCTCCCTTCCTTCCCACCCTTCACCTCCCCAACTTCCCTCCCTTCACCTCCTTCCTTCCCTCCCTTCACCTCCCTCCTTCCCACCCTTCACATCCCAAACTTTTCCCCTTCACCTCTCTACTTCCCTCCCTTCACCTCCCCTCCTTCCCTCCCTTCACCTCCCTCCTTCTCTCCCTTCACCTCCCTCCTTCCCACCCTTCATGTCCCCAACCTCCCCTCTTCACCTCTCTTCACCTCCCTCCCTTCACCTCCCCCCTCCCCCCTCCCACCCTTCACCTCCCCAACTTCCCTCCCTTCACCTCCCTACTTCCCTCCCTTCACCTCCCTCCCTTCACCTCCCCCCTCCCACCCTTCACCTCCCCAACTTCCCTCCCTTCACCTCCCTTCTTCCCTCTCTTCACCTCCCTCCCTTCACCTCCACCCTCCCACCCTTCACCTCCCAAACATCCCTCCCTTCACCTCCCTACTTCCCTCCCTTCACCTCCCTCCCTTCACCTCCCCTCCTTCCCACCCTTCACCTCCCCAACTTCCCTCCCTTCACCTCCCTACTTCCCTCCCTTCACCTCCCTCCCTTCACCTCCCCTCCTTCCCACCCTTCACCTCCCGTATTTCCCTCCCTTCACCTCCCTCCTTCCCACCCTTCACCTCCCTCCTTCCCACCCTTCACCTTCCCAACTTCCCTCCCTTCACCTCCCTCCTTCCCTACGTTCACCTCCCTACTTCCCTCCCTTCACCTCCCTCCCTTCACCTCCCTCCTCCTCACCCTTCACCTCCCTCCTTCCCACCCTTCACCTCCCCAACTTCCCTCCCTTCACCTCCCTACTTCACTCCCTTCACATCCCTCCCTACACCTCCCCTCCTTCCCACCCTTCACCTCCCCAACTTCCCTCCATTCACCTCCCTCCCTTCACCTCCCCTCCTTCCCACACTTCACCTCCCCAACGTCCCTCCCTTCACCTCCCTACTTCCCTCCCTTCACCTCCCTCCCTTCACCCCCCCTCCTTCCCACCCTTCACCTCCCCAACTTCCCTCCCTTCACCTCCCTCCCTTCACCTCCCCTCCTTCCCACCCTTCACCTCCCATCCTTCCGACCCTTCACATCCCCAACTTCCCCCCTTCACCTCCCTACTTCCCTCCCTTCACCTCCCCTCCTTCCCACCCTTCACCTCCCCAACCTCCCTCCCTAAACCTCCTTCCTTCCCTCCCTTCACTTCCATCCTTCCCACCCTTCACCTTCCTTCATCTCCCACCCTTCACATCCCCAACTTCCCCCCTTCACCTCCCTCCCTTCACCTTCCTCCTTCCCTCCCTTCACCTCCCCCCTCCCACCCTTCACCTCCCCAACTTCCCTCCCTTCACCTCCCTCCTTCCCTATCTTCACCTCCCTCCTTCCCAAACTTCACTTCCCTACTTCCCTCCCTTCACCTCCCTCCTTCCCACCTTTCACCTCCCCAACTTCCCTCCCTTCACCTCCCTACTTCCCTCCCTTCATATCCCTCCCTTCACCTCCCCTCCTTCCCACCCTTCACCTCCCCTCCTTCCCACCCTTCACCTCCCCAACTTCCCTCCCTTCACCTCCCTACTTCCCTCCCTTCATCTCCCTCCCTTCACCTCCCCTTCTTCCCACCCTTCACCTCCCAACTTCCCTCCCTTCACCTCCTTCCTTCCCTCCCTTCACCTCCCTCCTTCCCACCCTTCACCTCCCTTCATCTCCTACTCTTCACCTCCCCAGCCTCCCTCCCTTCATCTACCTCCTTCCCACCCTTCACATCCCCAACTTTTCCCCTTCACCTCCTTACTTCCCTCCCTTCACCTCCCCTCCTTCCCTCCCTTCACCTCCCTCCTTCTCTCCCTTCACCTCCCTCCTTCCCACCCTTCATGTCCCCAACCTCCCCTCTTCACCTCTCTTCACCTCCCTCCCTTCACCTCCCCCCTCCCCCCTCCCACCCTTCACCTCCCCAACTTCCCTCCCTTCACCTCCCTACTTCCCTCCCTTCACCTCCCTCCCTTCACCTCCCCCCTCCCACCCTTCACCTCCCCAACTTCCCTCCCTTCACCTCCCTTCTTCCCTCTCTTCACCTCCCTCCCTTCACCTCCCCCTCCACCCTTCACCTCCCAAACATCCCTCCCTTCACCTCCCTACTTCCCTCCCTTCACCTCCCTCCCTTCACCTCCCCTCCTTCCCACCCTTCACCTCCCCAACTTCCCTCCCTTCACCTCCCTACTTCCCTCCCTTCACCTCCCTCCCTTCACCTCCCTCCTTCCCACCCTTCACCTCCCGTACTTCCCTCCCTTCACCTCCCTCCTTCCCACCCTTCACCTCCCTCCTTCCACCCTTCACCTTCCCAACTTCCCTCCCTTCACCTCCCCCTCTCCTACGTTCACCTCCCTACTTCCCTCCCTTCACCTCCCTCCTTCTCACCCTTCACCTCCCTCCTTCCACCCTTCACCTCCCAACTTCCCTCCCTTCACCTCCCTACTTCACTCCCTTCACATCCCTCCCTTCACCTCCCCTCCTTCCCACCCTTCACCTCCCAACTTCCCTCCATTCACCTCCCTCCTTCACCTCCCCTCCTTCCCACCCTTCACCTCCCCTCCTTCCCACACTTCACTCCCCAACGTCCCTCCTTCACCTCCCTACTTCCCTCCCTTCACCTCCCTCCCTTCACCTCCCCTCCTTCCCACCTTCACCTCCCAACTTCCCTCCCTTCACCTCCCTCCCTTCACCTCCCCTCCTTCCCACCCTTCACCTCCCCAACGTCCCTCCCTTCACCTCCCTACTTCCCTCCCTTCACCTCCCTCCCTTCACCTCCCCTCCTTCCCACCCTTCACCTCCCCAACTTCCCTCCCTTCACCTCCCTCCCTTCACCTCCCCTCCTTCCCACACTTCACCTCCCCAACGTCCCTCCCTTCACCTCCCTACTTCCCTCCCTTCACCTCCCTCCCTCACCTCCCCTCCTTCCCACCCTTCACCTCCCCAACTTCCCTCCCTTCACCTCCCTCCCTTCACCTCCCCTCCTTCCCACCCTTCACCGCCCATCCTTCCGACCCTTCACATCCCCAACTTCCCCCCTTCACCTCCCTACTTCCCTCCCTTCACCTCCCCTCCTTCCCTCCCTTCACCTCCCCTCCTTCCCACCCTTCACCTCCCCAACCTCCCTCCCTAAACCTCCTTCCTTCCCTCCCTTCACTTCCATCCTTCCCACCCTTCACCTTCCTTTTTCATCTCCTACCCTTCACATCCCCAACTTCCCCCCTTCACCTCCCTCCCTTCACCTTCCTCCTTCCCTCCCTTCACCTACCTCCTTCCCACCCTTCAACTCCCCAACTTCCCTCCCTTCACCTCCCTCCTTCCCTCCCTTCACCTACCTCCTTCCCACCCTTCACCTCCCCAACTTCCCTCCCTTCACCTCCCTCCTTCCCTCCCTTCACCTCCCTCCTTCCCACCCTTCACCTCCCCTCCTTCCCTCCCTTCACCTCCCCTCCTTCCCTGCCTTCACCTCCCCTCCTTCCATCTCCTTCCCTCCCTTCACCTCCCCTCCTTCCATCTCCTTCCCTCCCTTCACCTCCCCTCCTTCCATCTCCTTCCCTCCCTTCACCTCCCCTCCTTCCATCTCCTTCCCTCCCTTCACCTCCCCTCCTTCCATCTCCTTCCCTCCCTTCACCTCCCCTCCTTCCATCTCCTTCCCTCCCTTCACCTCCCCTCCTTCCATCTCCTTCCCTCCCTTCACCTCCCCTCCCAACCCTTGCTTTGATGTCCTGCTGGAGGTCGATAAGTGCAACAAAGAAGGACACGTGGTGGAGGGTGACTCCAACATGGACCAGATGTAACCGGTCTCAAGTGAATGATTGTGTAAGGGGGCTGTTTTGTACAATGTGAGCATTACGTACCCAGGGGAGGAATGATTTTGTACGTTTGCCCACTGACAAAGACATGATCAGTCTATACTTTTAATGGTAGGTTTATTTGAACAGTGAGAGGCAGAATAACAACGTATGTCAAAAAATGTTATAAATTGATTTGCATTTTAATGAGGGAAATAAGTATTTGACCCCTCTGCAAAACATGACTTAGTACTTGGTGGCAAAACCCTTGTTGGCAATCACAGAGGTCAGACGTTTCTTGTAGTTGGCCACCAGGTTTGCACACATCTCAGGAGGGATTTTGTCCCACTCCTCTTTGCAGATCTTCTCCAAGTCATTAAGGTTTCGAGGCTGACGTTTGGCAACTCGAACCTTCAGCTCCCTCCACAGATTTTCTATGGGATTAAGGTCTGGAGACTGGCTAGGCCACTCCAGGACCTTAATGTGCTTCTTCTTGAGCCACTCCTTTGTTGCCTTGGCCGTGTGTTTTGGGTCATTGTCATGCTGGAATATCCATCCACGACCCATTTTCCCTCCCTTCACCTCCCTCCCTCCTTCCCTCCCTTCACCTCCCCTCCTTCCCACCCTTCACCTCCCTCCTTCCCTCCCTTCACCTACCTCCTTCCTTCCCTCCATTCACCTCCCTCTTTCCCTCCCTTCACCTCCCTCCCTTCACCTCCCTCCTTCCTTCCCTCCATTCACCTCCCTCTTTCCCTCCCTTCACCTCCCTCCATCCCTCCCTTCACCTCCCTCCTTCCCTCCCTTAACCTCCCTCCTTCCCACCCTTCACCTCCCTACTTCCCTCCCTTCACCTCCCTCCACCCCTCCCTTCACCTCCCTCCTTCCCTCCCTTAACCTCCCTCCTTCCCACCCTTCACCTCCCTACTTCCCTCCCTTCACCTCCATCCTTCCCTCCCTTCACCTCCCCTCCTTCCCACTCTTCACCTCCCTCCTTCCCTCCCTTCACTTATCTCCTTCCCACTCTTCACCTCCCCAACTCCTCTCCCTTCACCTCGATCCTGGGAGGTGAAGGGTGGGAAGGAGGTAGGTGAAGGTAGGGAAGGAGGGGAGGTGAAGGGAGGGAAGTTGGGGAGGTGAAGGGTGGGAAGGAGGGAGGTGAAGGGAGGGAAGGAGGGAGGTTAAGGGAGGGAAGGAGGGAGGTGAAGGGAGGGATGGAGGGAGGTGAAGGGAGGGAAAGAGGGAGGTGAATGGAGGGAAGGAAGGAGGGAGGTGAAGGGAGGGAGGTGAAGGGAGGGGAGTTGGGGAGGTGAAGGGTGGGAAGGAGGGAGGTGAAGGGAGGGATGGAGGGAGGTGAAGAGAGGGAAGGAGGGAAGAAGGTGAAGGGTGGGAAGGAGGGAGGTGAAGGGAGGGATGGAGGGAGGTGAAGGGAGGGAAGGAGGGAAGAAGGTGGAGGGTGGGAAGGAGGGAGGTGAAGGGAGGGATGGAGGGAGGTGAAGGGAGGGAAGGAGGGAGGGAGGTGAAGGGAGGGAAGGAGGGAGGTGAAGGGAGGGAAGGAATGAGGTGAAGGGAGGGAAGGAGGGACGGAAGGAGGGAGGTGAGATCTTGCATGGAGCCCCAGGCTGAGGGAGATTGACAGTTCTTTTTTGTTTCTTCCATTTGCGAATAATCACACCAACTGTTGTCACCTTCTCACCAAGCTGCTTGGCGATGGTCTTGTAGCCCATTCCAGCCTTGTGTAGGTCTACAATCTTGTCCCTGACATCCTTGGAGAGCTCTTTGGTCTTGGCCATGGTGGAGAGTTTGGAATCTGATTGATTGATTGCTTCTGTGGACAGGTGTCTTTTATACAGGTAACAAGCTGAGATTAGGAGCACTCCCTTTGAGAGTGTGCTCCTAATCTCAGCTCGTTACCTGTATAAAAGACACCTGGGAGCCAGAAATCTTTCCGATTGAGAGGGGGTCAAATACTTATTTCCCTCATTAAAATGCAAATCAATGTATAACATTTTTGACATGCGTTTTTCTGGATTCGTTTTTTGTTATTCTGTCTCTCCCTGTTCAAATAAACCTACCATTAAAATTATAGACTGATCATTTCTTTGTCAGTGGGCAAATGTACAAAATCAGCAGGGGATCAAATACTTTTTTCCCTCACTGTATATGAGTCTGATGTAACTGGGTTGTGGGGATGAGTGTATAAGGGAGGCTTGACAGTATATACACTAAGTCATTGTTTGCAAGTTAGGTTGGTTTGTTCAAATCTCTTTAGCGTTTTCTGCAGAGCCGGTTTTCTAGACCTCTCTTTTTGGGGCATTTCTGCTATAGCTTTTATTGCTGTTTTTAGCTGTTGGGATCGGAGCCTGCTAACTTTTTCTGAATTCTTCCAAGACATCAATTAGAGGTAAGCCTTTTACCCACAGGGACAGGGTCATATAATTTGTATTTTTCTTTAGGAGGGACAGGATTTGGGAGCTAGGGTATCCATAGGATAAGTAGACTCACTGTAAAGGGCTTTGCTTGAATAAATACGGGCGGTGTATTTCCTCTCGAGGGTGACCTAAATAGACCAGAGGGTTTACTCTTTTTGTTACTGTGTTGGGTCCATGTCTCAGGATGTTAGGCTAAGACACGACATGGTGACTCTCGTGGGACACTAGGTCCCGTTACGGTGAGTAACTCCAGGTCCACAGGTGAAGGGTTTGTGACGCGCACCCGTGGGTGTAAAACTAAGGTGTTTATTTAATAATGGCAGTTGCAGAGCACCACTCAAGTACCCTGGTCGTAGTACCCTGGTCGTAGTACCCTGGTCGTAGTACCCTGATCGTAGTACCCTGATCGTAGTACCCTGGTCGTAGTACCCTGGTCGTAGTACCCTGGTCGTAGTACCCTGATCGTAGTACCCTGGTCGTATAGCCCTAGGAGAGCCTGATGAACTACGGGTCGTCCTACCCCTGAGCTGGATGCCCCGCTGAGTGGTTTTTTAATAAAAAGGTTTCTCCCACTCCAGCTGCGCCTGCTATCGACACTGGGCTGGAAGGGCAACGCTTGTAGGATATAGGCCTGAAGCAGGGGGTAACCTAGGCTAGTTCATTAATCTCAAGGGAGAGCCGTGATTCGGGCAAGACATTTTTTGGCGTCCCTTGGTGGGCTCGGTAAAAAGAGCCTTGGGTGGGCACGACTAAAGGGTTAGTCTTGAAAAAGCCCACAATTAAATAACCAAAAGAAACCATAGACTGTGTAGGAAAACCCACCCAAATACAAGGAGGGTTAAATTCGATAGGCCCATCAAAACTTGCTCCGGGGAGAGTCGACATCCCACGAGTAAGAGAATATAGGGGTAAGCGAATCATGGCAGAAGCTCTATCCAACAACTTCGTGTTAATTCCCCTCCAGGGAACATGGTCAACGGTGAATGAAAGGGTTAAAGCAAAACTGGTTTTCTATAGGATTGATGTCAGGGCTTTGTGATGGCCATGCCAATACCTTGACTTTGTTGCCTTAAGCCATTTTGCCACAACTTTGGAAGAATTCTTGGGGTCATTGTCCATTTGGAAGACCCATTTTTGCGACCAAGCTTTAACTTCCTGACTGATGTCTTGAGATGTTGCTTCCATATATCCACATAATTTTCCTTCCTCATGATGCCATCTATTTTGTGAAGTGCACCAGTCCCTCCTGCAGCAAAGCACCCCCACAGCATGATGCTGCCACCCCCGTGCTTCACGGTTGGGATGGTGTTCTTCCTCCAAACATAACGATGGTCATTATGGCCAAACAGTTCTATTTTTGTTTCATCAGACCAGAGGACATTTCTCCAAAAAGTACGATCTTTGTCCCCATGTGCAGTTGCAAACTGTAGTCTGGCTTTTTTATGGCAGTTCTGGAGCAGTGGCTTCTTCCTTGCTGAGCGGCCTTTCAGGTTATGTTGATATAGGTCTCGTTTTACTGTGGATATAGATACTTTTGTACCTGTTTCCTCTAGCATCTTCACAAGGTCCTTTGCTGTTGTTCTGGGATTGTTTTGCACTTTTCGCACCAAAGTACGTTCATCTCCAGGAGACAGAATGCGTCTCCTTCCTGAGCGGTATGACGGCTGCTTGGTCCCATGGTGTTTATACTTGCGTACTATTGTTTGTACAGATGAACGTGGTACCTTCAGGCGTTTGGAAATTGCTCCCAAGGATGAACCAGACTTGTGGAGGTCTACACATTTTTTTCTTAGGTTTTGGCTGATTTCTTTTCATTTTCCCATGATGTCAAGCAAAGAGGCACTGAGTTTGAAGGTAGGCCTTGAAATACATCCAGAGGTACACCTCCAATTGACTCAAATGATGTCAATTAGCCTATCAGAAGCTTCTAAAGCCATGACATCCTTTTCTGAAAATGTCCAAGCTGTTTAAAGGCACAGTCAACTTAGTGTATGTAAACTTCTGACCCCACTGGAATTGTAATACAGAGAATTATAAGTGAAATAATCTGTTCGTAAACAATTGTTGGAAAAATTACTTGTGTCATGCACAAAGTAGATGTCCTAACCGACTTGCCAAAACTATAGTTTGTTAACAAGAAATTTGTGGAGTGGTTGAAAAACAAGTTTTAATGACTCCAACCTAAGTGTATGTAAACTTCCGACTTCAACTCTATATAATAAATTATCAACCCTGCAAGCAATACAAGACTCTATTATTATGGTTGGAGATTATAATACCATTTTAAATATCTCAATGGACCGTAAAGGATATCACACTACAAACTATCACCCTCATGCTCTTAAGGAAATCGTGAATGTCATGGATACATTAGAACTAGTAGATATATGGAGGCTTAAATATCCTGACCTAGTGAGATATACAGTGGGGAAAAAAGTATTTAGTCCGCCACCAATTGTGCAAGTTCTCCCACTTAAAAAGATGAGAGAGGCCTGTCATTTTCATCATGGGTACACGTCAACTATGACAGACAAATTGAGCATTTTTTTCCCAGAAAATCACATTGTAGGATTTTTAATGAATTTATTTGCAAATTATGGTGGAAAATAAGTATTTGGTCACCTACAAACAAGCAAGATTTCTGGCTCTCACAGACCTGTAACTTCTTCTTTAAGAGGCTCCTCTGTCCTCCACTCGTTACCTGTATTAATGGCACCTGTTTGAACTTGTTATCAGTATAAAAGACACCTGTCCACAACCTCAAACAGTCACACTCCAAACTCCACTATGGTCAAGACCAAAGAGCTGTCAAAGGACACCAGAAACAAAATTGTAAACCTGCACCAGGCTGGGAAGACTGAATCTGCAATAGGTAAGCAGCTTGGTTTGAAGAAATCAACTGTGGGAGCAATTATTAGGAAATGGAAGACATACAAGACCACTGATAATCTCCCTCGATCTGGGGCTCCACGCAAGATCTCACCCCGTGGGGTCAAAATGATCACAAGAACGGTGAGCAAAAATCCCAGAACCACACGGGGGGACCTAGTGAATGACCTGCAGAGAGCTGGGACCAAAGTAACAAAGCCTACCATCAGTAACACACTACTCCGCCAGGGACTCAAATCCTGCATTGCCAGACGTGTCCCCCTGCTTAAGCCAGTACATGTCCAGGCCCGTCTGAAGTTTGCTAGAGTGCATTTGGATGATCCAGAAGAGGATTGGGAGAATGTCATATGGTCAGATGAAACCAAAATATAACTTTTTGGTAAAAACTCAACTCGTCGTGTTTGGAGGACAAAGAATGCTGAGTTGCATCCAAAGAACACCATACCTACTGTGAAGCATGGGGGTGGAAACTTCATGCTTTGGGGCTGTTTTTCTGTAAAGGGACCAGGACGACTGATCTGTGTAAAGGAAAGAATGAATGGGGCCATTTATCGTGAGATTTTGAGTGAAAACCTCCTTCCATCAGCAAGGGCATTGAAGATGAAACGTGGCTGGGTCTTTTAGCATGACAATGATCCCAAACACACCTCCCGGGCAACGAAGGAGTGGCTTCGTAAGAAGCATTTCAAGGTCCTGGAGTGGCCTAGCCAGTCTCCAGATCTCAACCCCATAGAAAATCTTTGGAGGGAGTTGAAAGTCCGTGTTGCCCAGCGACAGCCCCAAAACATCACTGCTCTAGAGGAGATCTGCATGGAGGAATGGGCCAAAATACCAGCAACGGTGTGTGAAAACCTTGTGAAGACTTACAGAAAACGTTTGACCTGTGTCATTGCCAACAAGGGGTATATAACAAAGTATTGAGAAACTTTTGTTATTGACCAAATACTTATTTTCCACCATAATTTGCAAATAAATTCATAAAAAATCCTACAATGTGATTTTCTGGAATTTCTTTTCTCATTTTGTCTGTCATAGTTGACATGTACCTATGATGAAAATTACAGGCCTCTCTCATCTTTTTAAGTGGGAGAACTTGCACAATTGGTGGCTGACTAAATACTTTTTTTCCCCACTGTACATGACGGAGACTCAATCAAGCTAGTCATCTTGACTTCTTTCTTATGTCATTTTCGTTGGCACCAAAAGTTTAAAAAGTGTTGAAAAGGAACAGAATGTGGTCGGACCATCATTTAATTAGCATATACATTACTCTTACTGAATTTCCACGTGGGCGAGGATATTGGAAATTTTATCAAAGCCTATTGGATGATAACTTGTTTTTAACTATGACAGAGGAATTCATAACTGATTTTTTCCGACATAACATAGGTATAGCAAATCCACTTATTGTATGGGACACCTTTAAATGTGCCTTTAGAGGCCATGCAATTCAGTACTCATCTTGAAAAGTGGTGGTCCTCTGTAGCTCAATTGGTAGAGCATGGCTCTTGTAACGCCAGTGTAGTGGGTTCCATCCCCGGGACCACCCATACGTAAAATGTATGCACACATGACTGTAAGTCGCTTTGGATAAAAGCGTCTGCTAAATGGCATATTATTATTATTATTGAAAACAAAAGCAATTTAGGTCAAAAGAGTCCACACTAACAAAGGAAATAGAAGGTTTATCAGAACAGATAGATAGCAATAAAAACTGTAACATAGAGGCTCAGAATAAATTAGAGGAAAAACAAAAAGAAATGGAGAAACTTATTCAAGAAAGATCAAGTGTAATATATTATTAAAATAAAGCAAACTGGATGGAATATGGGAAAAAATGCACCAAATTCTTTTTTAATCTTCAACATAGAAATGCTACCAGAAATAATTTCATGAAACTGGTTACAAATTGCAGAGTCACCCATGATTCACCAAATGATATTTTGAAGGAGGAAACAAAGTACTTTAAGCACATGTTTTCTTTTCAGTCGCCTCCATCTCCTCTAACTGAAGCTAAATGTAGAGATTTTTTTCTATTGATAATGTGAAATTAACAGCCATACAGAAAGACTCACGTGAAGGTGAAATTACAGAGGAGGAACTTCTGGATGCAATTAAAGTCTTTAAGTCCGGGAAAACTCCAGAGTTGGATGGCATACCAGTCAAGGTATACCAAAATTTTTTGATATACTCAGAGGACCGTTATTAGCATGTTTTAACACTCCTATGTAAATGGTAGATTATCAGACACTCAAGAAGAAGGTCTGATTTCATTATTACTGAAACAGGATACAAGTGGAAAATATAAAGATCCAGTCCTTTAAAAAAATTGGACGCCCCTTACACTTCAATGTTGTGATGCAAAAATTTGAGCAAAATGTATAGCGCATAGTATTAAAAAGGTATTGTCGGACATTATTCATTCTAATCAGACAGGTTTTTTACATTTTTACATTTTACATTTTAGTCATTTAGCAGACGCTCTTATCCAGAGCGACTTACAGGAGCAATTAGGGTTAAGTGCCTTGCTCAAGGGCACATTAACGTCATTTAGCAGACGCTCTTAGCCAGAGCGACTCACAAATTGGTGCGTTCACCCTATAGCCAGTGGGATAACCACTTTACAATTGGGGGGGGGGGGGGGGGGGGGGGGGGTAGAAGGATTCCTTTATCCTATCCCAGGTATTCCTTAAAGAGGTGGGGTTTCAAATGTCTCCGGAAGGTGGTGAGTGACTCCGCTGTCCTGGCGTCGTGAGGGAGCTTGTTCCACCATTGGGGTGCCAGAGCAGCGAACAGTTTTGACTGGGCTGAGCGGGAACTATGCTTCCGCAGAGGAAGGGGAGCCAGCAGGCCAGAGGTGGATGAGCGCAATGCCCTCGTTTGGGTGTAGGGACTGATCAGAGCCTGAAGGTACAGAGGTGCCGTTCCCCTCACTGCTCCATAGGCAAGCACCATGGTCTTGTAGCGGATGCGAGCTTCAACTGGAAGCCAGTGGAGTGTGCGGAGGAGGGGGGTGACGTGAGAGAACTTGGGAAGGTTGAACACCAGACGGGCTGCGGCATTCTGGATGAGTTGTAGGGGTTTAATGGCACAGGCAGGGAGGCCAGCCAACAGCGAGTTGCAGTAGTCCAGACGGGAGATGACAAGTGCCTGGATTAGGACCTGTGCCGCTTCCTGTGTAAGGCAGGGTCGTACTCTCCGAATGTTGTAGAGCATGAACCTGCAGGAGCGGGTCACCGCCTTGATGTTGGCGGAGAACGACAGGGTGTTGTCCAGGGTCACGCCTAGGCTCTTCGCACTCTGGGAGGAGGACACAGCGGAGTTGTCAACCGTGATGGCGAGATCATGGAACGGGCAGTCCTTCCCCGGGAGGAAGAGCAGCTCCGTCTTGCCAGGGTTCAGCTTGAGGTGGTGATCCGTCATCCATACTGATATGTCTGCCAGACATGCAGAGATGCGATTCGCCACCTGGTTATCAGAAGGGGGAAAGGAGAAGATTAGTTGTGTATCGTCAGCGTAGCAATGATAGGAGAGACCATGTGAGGATATGACAGAGCCAAGTGACTTGGTGTATAGGGAGAAAAGGAGAGGGCCTAGAACTGAGCCTTGGGGGACACCAGTGGTGAGAGCACGTGGTGGGGAGACAGCTTCTCGCCACGCCACTTGGTAGGAGCGACCGGTCAGGTAGGACGCAATCCAGGAGTGAGCCGCGCCGGAGATGCCCAACTCGGAGAGGGTGGAGAGGAGGATCTGATGGTTCACAGTATCAAAGGCAGCAGACAGGTCTAGAAGGACAAGAGCAGAGGAGAGAGAGTTAGCTTTAGCAGTGCGGAGAGTCTCCGTGACACAGAGAAGAGCAGTCTCAGTTGAATGACCAGTCCTGAAACCTGATTGGTTTGGATCAAGAAGGTCATTCTGAGAGAGATAGCAAGAGAGTTGGCTAAAGACGGCACGCTCAATAGTTTTGGAAAGAAAAGAGAGAAGGGATACTGGTCTGTAGTTGTTGACATCAGTGGGGTCGAGTGTTGGTTTTTTGAGAAGGGGAGCAACTCTCGCTCTCTTGAAGACGGAAGGGACATGGCCGGCGGTCAAGGATGAGTTGATCAGCGAGGTGAGGTAGGGGAGAAGGTCACCGGAGATGGTCTGGAGAAGGGAGGAGGGGATGGGGTCAAGCGGGCAGGTTGTTGGGCGGCCTGCAGTCACAAGTCGCAGGATTTTATCTGGAGAGAGAGGGGAGAAAGAAGTCAAAGCATAGGGTAGGGCAGTGTGAGCAGGACCAGCAGTGTCATTAGACTTAACAAACGAGGATCGGATGTCGTCAACCTTCTTTTCAAAGTGGTTGACGAAGTCATCCACAGAGAGAGAGGAGGGGGGGGGGGGGGGGGGGGGATTCAGGAGGGAGGAAAATGTGGCAAAGAGCTTCCTAGGGTTAGAGGCAGATGCTTGGAATTTAGAGTGGTAGAAGGTGGCCTTAGCAGCAGAAACAGATGAAGAAAATGTAGAGAGGAGGGAGTGAAAAAATGCCAGGTCGGTAGGGAGTTTAGTTTTCTTCCATTTCCGCTCCGCTGCCCGGAGCTCTGTTCTGTGAGCTCGCAGTGAGTCATCAAGCCACAGAGCTGGAGGGGAGGACCGAGCCGGCCGGGAGGATAGGGGACACAGAGAGTCAAAGGATGCAGAAAGGGAGGAGAGGAGGGTTGAGGAGGCAGAATCAGGAGATTGTAGGGAGAAGGATTGAGCAGAGGGAAGAGATGATAGGATGGAAGAGGAGAGAGTAGTGGGAGAGAGAGAGCGAAGGTTGCGGCGGCGCATTACCATCTGTGTAGGGGCAGAGTGAGTAGTGTGGGAGGAGAGCGAGAGAGAAAAGGAAACAAAGTAATGGTCGGAGGCATGGAGGGGAGTTGCAGTGAGATTAGTAGAGGAGCAGCATCTAGTGAAGATGAGGTCAAGCGTATTGCCTGCCTTGTGAGTAGGGGGGGACGGTGAGAGGGTGAGGTCAAAAGAGGAGAGGAGTGGAAAGAAGGAGGCAGAGAGAAATGAGTCAAACGTGGACATAGGGAGGTTGAAATCCCCCAAAACTGTGAGGGGTGAGCCATCCTCAGGAAAGGAACTTATCAAGGCGTCAAGCTCATTGATGAACTCTCCAAGGGAACCTGGAGGGCGATAGATGACAAGGATATTAAGCTTAAATGGGCTAGTGACTGTGACAGCATGGAATTCAAATGAGGAGATAGACAGATGGGTTAGGGGAAAAATTGAGAATGTCCACTTGGGAGAGATGAGGATTCCTGTACCACCACCCCTCTGACCAGATGCTCTCGGGGTATGCGAGAACACATGGTCAGACGAGGAGAGAGCAGTAGGAGTAGCCGTGTTTTCAGTGGTGATCCATGTTTCCGTCAGCGCCAGGAAGTCGAGGGACTGGAGGTTGGCATAGGCTGGGATGAAGTCAGCTTTGTTGGCAGCAGAACGGCAGTTCCAGAGGCTGCCTGCGACCTGGAACTCCAGGTGAGGGGTGCGTGCAGGGACCACCAGGTTAGAGAGGCAGCAGCCGCGCGGTGTGGTGCGTTGTTTGTGTAGCCTGTGCAGAGAGGAGAGAACAGGGATAGGCAGAGGCATAGTTGACAGGCTGTAGCAAATGGCTACAAAAATGCAGAGGAGATTGGAATGAAATGAGGTAAGCATCTTGGAGAGGAGAGAGGGGGGCCTCCCTCACCAAAAACTTCTACCTCAGAAACTAAAATTGTTTCACTGAACCACCCGAACAAAAACTCTCCCAACTTCCACCTTTAGAAATCAGAATTGTTGTGAACCACAGTTGTTCAATGTTTAAAGGAATAGACTCAACCCACTTTATTCAGCTAGCTAACTATGACACCATAGCTGACTAGCATGCTAGCATCCAATAACACACAGTTTAACACACAGTTAAGCACCAACACTTGGTCACAACAAACCACCAATAGTGTGTTAACTAGCTAACTAGCATGCTAGCATCCAGTAACACACAGTTTAGCACAAACACTTGGTCACAACAAACCACCAATAGTGTGATAACACACTAAACAGATCATTCGTGTCTGTGTCAAGTTCCTTTCATGACGCAGCAATGATTAAACGTTGGCTAGCTAGGACAAGTATATTGTAATTAGCTACTACCGTACAGTTCGCTGGTCGTGTTGGGTAGCTAGCAATGGCCACTGTGTTGACTTTGTTTGAAGAACGGCTAGCTAGCTAGCTAGCTTCGTGCTACACCCGGCACACAATGGCTACTGTGTTGACTCTGACTCTGTTCGAAAAAACGGCTAGTTAGCTCGCTTCGTGCTACAGCCGGCACGGCGGAAGACACTGCCAAGACACAGTAACTACCCACGATACCTAGCTATGACGCCGTAGCTAACTAGCAAGCTAGCATCCATGGAAGATGGATTGGAAGATACATTGGAGATAATATAAGGCAAGTACTGGAAACAATAGAACACTATGAAAAATCTGGGAAACCAGGCTTGCTATTCATAGCAGACTTCGAAAAGGCATTTGATAAAGTACGACTGGGGTTTATATATAAATGCCTGGAGTATTTCAATTTTGGAGAATCTCTTATAAAATGGGTTAAAATCATGTATAGTAACCCTATGTGTAAAATACTAAATAATGGCTATTTCCCTGAAAGTTTTAAACTGTCAAGAGGAGTGAAACAAGGTTGTCCACTATCGGCATATCTATTTATTATGGCCATCGAAATGTTAGCTATTAAAATCAGATCCAACAATAATATCAAGGGATTAGAAATCCAGGGCTTAAAAACAAAGGTGTCATTGTACGCTGATGATTCATGTTTTCTTTTAAATCCACAATTTGAATTCCTCCACAGCCTCATAGAGGATCTAGATAAATTTTCTAACCTCTCTGGATTACAACCAAATTATGACAAATGTACTATATTACGTATTGGATCACTAAAAAATACCATTTTTACATTACCATGTAGTTTACCAATAAAATGGTCTGATGGTGATGTGGATATACTCGGAATACATATCCCAAATGAAATAAATTATCTCAACAATACATTTTAATAGAAAGTTAGCATAAATAGATAAGATCTTGCTACCATGGAAAGGTAAATACCTGTCAATTTGTGGAAAAATCACCCTGATTAACTCTTTAGTATTATCCCAGTTTACCTATTCGATTATGGTCTTGCCTACACCTAGCGAACAGTTTTTTAAATTATATGAGAAAATAATATTCCATTTGATTTGGAACGGTAAGCCAGACAAAATTAAACGGGCCTATTTATATAATTAATATGCAAATTAGTAAGATTGTCTCACCCAATGTTCAAGAATGGCCTTTTGCCCTATATTCAGATTACAACCTCTCACTTTCAGTTATTTGAAAAGGAAATCATCTCCCAAATATCACTATTTCTAAAACAAGCCATAGAAAGTTGGTTGCAATTTCAATTTAGTCCTCCAGAAACGACAGAACAAATAATGCAACAAATATTGTGGTTAAACTCAAATATACTAATTGATTAAAAAAAACATTATCTTTTGAAGAAATGTTTAAAAAAGGTATAATCTTCGTAAATTATATCATAGGTAGGACTGGTGGAGTTATGTCGCACATGCAGCTAACAAAAACATATGGAAATGTCTGCTCTACCCAAAATTACATCCAAATAATTGCAGCATTACCGCAAAAATGGAAGAGGAAAGTGGAAGGGGGAAAAAGTAAGGAACTTGTCTGTTGGCCCTGCATTAAAGAACAGAATTGGTTAAAGAAAATTGTGATAAATAAAAAAGTATACCAGTTTCATTTAAGGACCAAAGGATTGACAGCCGTCCCATATAGATTGCAAAATAGTTGGGAAGAGATTTTTGACGTTCCGATTCCATGGCATACTGTTTATGAACTGATACGCAAAATGACGCCGATTCAAAACTTAGAATTTTTCAATTTAAATTATTATACAAAATTCTTACTACCAATAGAATGTTATTTATATGGGGGATACAATCTTCCCAGCTCTGCAGATTTTGCTGCGAAGAGACAAACATACAAAATCGGCAGTGTATCAAATACTTGTTCTCCCCACTGTATATATATATATATATATATATATATATATATATATATATATATATATATATATATATATACAGTGAGGGAAAAAAGTATTTGATCCCCTGCTGATTTTGTACGTTTGCCCACTGACAAAGACATGATCAGTCTATAATTTTAATGGTAGGTTTATTTGAACAGTGAGAGACAGAATAACGACAAATAATTCCAGAAAAACGCATGTCAAAAATGTTATAAATTGATTTGCATTTTAATGAGGGAAATAAGTATTTGACCCATCTGCAAAACATAAATTAGTACTTGGTGGCAAAACCCTTGCTGGCAATCACAGAGGTCAGACGTTTCTTGTAGTTGGCCACCAGGTTTGCACACATCTAAGGAGGGATTTTGTCCAACTCCTCTTTGCAGCTCTTCTCCAAGTCATTAAGGTTTCGAGGCTGACGTTTGGCAACTCAAACCTTCAGCTCCCTCCACAGATTTTCTATGGGATTAAGGTCTGGAGAGTGGCTAGGCCACTCCAGGACCTTAATGTGCTTCTTGTTGAGCCACTCCTTTGTTGCCTTGGCCGTGTGTTTTGGGTCATTGTCATGCTGGAATACCCATCCACGACCCATTTTCAATGCCCTGGCTGAGGGAAGGAGGTTCTCACCCAAGATTTGACTGTACATGGCCCCGTCCATCGTCCCTTTGATGCGGTGAAGTTGTCCTGTCCCCTTAGCAGAAAAACACCCCCAAAGCATAATGTTTCCACCTCCATGTTTGACGGTGGGGATGGTGTTCTTGGGGTCATAGTGTTAGGATAATTATTTAACAAACTATTTCAGTGTCTCTGTGCGTCTCCCAAAAGGTTGTAATTCTTTTGGATCAATGAAAGAGGAGAAGGGCTATCCGAGGCACGTCAGAGGTGTCGGAGTGAGACCCTAGACAGGTATTTCCGGATGAAAGGGTAGGCCTGTCTAGGTTGGACGAGGACTGCGATGAGTCGGCCTCCCGGGCAGGGGAAGACCCTAGACAGGTATTTCCGGATGAAAGGGTAGGCCTGTCTAGGTTGGACGAGGACTGCGATGAGTCGGCCTCCCGGGCAGGGGAAGACCCTAGACAGGTATTTCCGGATGAAAGGGTAGGCCTGTCTAGGTTGGACGAGGACTGCGATGAGTCGGCCTCCCGGGCAGGGGAAGACCCTAGACAGGTATTTCCGGATGAAAGGGTAGGCCTGTCTAGGTTGGACGAGGACTGCGATGAGTCGGCCTCCCGGGCAGGGGAAGACCCTAGACAGGTATTTCCGGATGAAAGGGTAGGCCTGTCTAGGTTGGACGAGGACTGCGATGAGTCGGCCTCCCGGGCAGGGGAAGACCCTAGACAGGTATTTCCGGATGAAAGGGTAGGCCTGTCTAGGTTGGACGAGGACTGCGATGAGTCGGCCTCCCGGGCAGGGGAAGACCCTAGACAGGTATTTCCGGATGAAAGGGTAGGCCTGTCTAGGTTGGACGAGGACTGCGATGAGTCGGCCTCCCGGGCAGGGGAAGACCCTAGACAGGTATTTCCGGATGAAAGGGTAGGCCTGTCTAGGTTGGACGAGGACTGCGATGAATCAGCCTCCCGGGCAGGGGAAGACCCTAGACAGGTATTTCCGGATGAAAGGGTAGGCCTGTCTAGGTTGGACGAGGACTGCGATGAGTCGGCCTCCCGGGCAGGGGAAGACCCTAGACAGGTATTTCCGGATGAAAGGGTAGGCCTGTCTAGGTTGGACGAGGACTGCGATGAGTCGGCCTCCCGGGCAGGGGAAGACCCTAGACAGGTATTTCCGGATGAAAGGGTAGGCCTGTCTAGGTTGGACGAGGACTGCGATGAGTCGGCCTCCCGGGCAGGGGAAGACCCTAGACAGGTATTTCCGGATGAAAGGGTAGGCCTGTCTAGGTTGGACGAGGACTGCGATGAGTCGGCCTCCCGGGCAGGGGAAGATGGCGTTGGAATGGCGCCAGTACCACCCCCAAGAGAGGCATCAAAAAGCTCAGGAGAGGAGAGGAGATGGGGTCAGGAGGGAGGGGGAAAGGCAACTTGCCCAGAGCCCTTCCTGGCGAGGTAAAAAGGAATGCAGTACCTCAGGCCCCAGGCCCGGTAACCGTGTAAAGAGGCACTGAGAAGGGTTAATCCCCACAGTGAAGGGGGGATCCCAAAAGGTGGGGAATGTCAGGCAAGACACTATGCAAGAAGAATGCTGTTCAATGACTACAGATCAGCCTTCAACACCATAGAACCCTCCAAGGTCATCATTAAGCTCGGGGCCCTTTGCCTGAACCCCGCCCTGTGCAACTGGGTCCTGGACTTCCTGACGGACTGCCCCCAGGTGGTAAAGGTAGGCAACAACACCTCCACTACATTGATCCTCAACACAGGGGCCCCACAAGAGGGTGCTCAGCCCCCTCCTGTACTCCCTGTTCACCCATGACTGCGAGGCCAAGCACGCCTCCAACTCAATCATCAAGTTTGCAGATGACACAACAGTAGTAGGGCTGATTACCAACAACAACATGACAGCCTACAGGGAGGTGGGGAGAGCCCTGGCGGAGTGGTGCCAGGAAAATAACCTCTCCCTCAACGTCAACAAAATGATGGAGCTGATCGTGGACTTCAGGAGACACCAGAGGGAGCACGCCCCATCCACATCGACGGGGCCGCAGTGGAGAAGGTGAAAAGTTCCTTGGTGTACATATCACTGACAATCTGAAATGGTCCAGCCACACATTCAGGAGGCTGAAGAAGTTTGGCTTGGCTCCTAAGACCCTCACAAACTTTTACAGATGCACCATTGAGAGCATCCTGTATCACCACCTGGTACAGCAACTGCGCCGTCCGCAACTGCAGGGCTCTACAGAGAGTGTTGTGGTCTGCCCAACGCATCACTGGGGGCAAAGCTCCTGCGTTGTCTTGGCTGTGTGCTTAGGGTCGTTGTCCTGTTGGAAGGTGAACCTTCACCCCAGTCTGAGGTCCTGAGCGCCCTGGAGCAGGTTTTCATCAAGGATCTCTCTGTATTTTGCTCCTTTCCCTCGATCCTGACTAGTCTCCCAGTCCCTGCAGCTGAAAAACATCCCCACAGCATGATGCTGCCACCACCATGCTTCAACGTAGGGATGGTGCCAGGTTTCCTCCAGACGTGACGCTTGGCATTCAGGCCAAAGAGTTCAATCTTAGTTTCATCAGACCAGAGAATCTTGTTTATCACGGTCTGAGAGTCTTTAAGTGCCTTTTGACAAACTCCAAACGGGCAGTCATGTGCCTTTTACTGAGGAGTGGCTTCCGTCTGGCCACTCTACCATAAAGGCATGATTGGTGGAGTGTTGCAGAGATGGTTGTCCTTCTGGAAGGTTCTTCCATCTCCACACTTGGTCACCTCCCTGACCAAGGCCCTTCTCCCCCGATTGCTCAGTTTGGCCGGGCGGCCAGCTCTAGGAAGAGTCTTGGTGGTTCCAAACTTCTTCCATTTAAGAATGATGGAGGCCACTGTGTTCTTGGGGACCTTCAATGCTGCAGAAATGTTTTGGTACCCCCTTCCCCAGATCTGTGCCTTGACACAATCTTGTCTCGGAGCTCTACGGACAATTCCTTCGACCTCATGGCTTGGTTTTTGCTCTGACATGCACTGTCAACTGTGGGTCCTTATATAGACAGGTGTGTGCCTTTCCAAATAATGTCCAATCAATTTAATTTACCACAGGTGGACTCCAATCAAGTTTTAGAAACATCTCAAGGATGATCAATGGAAACAGGATGGACCTGAGCTCAATCATCGCAAAAGATCTGAATAATTATGTAAATAAGATATTTCTGTTTTCGTTTTGTCGTTATAGGGTATTGTGTGTAGATTGATGAGGAAAAAAATGAATTTAATCAATTTTAGAATTAGGTTGTAACGTAACAAAATGTGGAAAAAGTCAAGGGGTCTGAATACTTCCAAATGCACTGTATGTACTGGTATTCTGTTTAAGATAAATTAAAAACCCAAACTTCTTTTTTTGCATGCGTGTGTGTGTTAGATTATGTGTGTGTGTGTGTACGTGTGCGTGTTATACAGTGGGGAAAAAAAGTATTTAGTCAGCCACCAATTGTGCATGTTCTCCCACTTAAAAAGATGAGAGAGGCCTGTAATTTTCATCATAGGTACACGTCAACTATGACAGACAAAATGAGAAAAATAAATCCAGAAAATCACATTGTAGGCAACTCAGCATTCTTTGTCCTCCAAACACGACGAGTTGAGTTTTTACCAAAAAGTTATATTTTGGTTTTATCTGACCATATGGCATTCTCCCAATCCTCTTCTGGATCATCCAAATGCACTCTAGCAAACTTCAGACGGGCCTGGACATGTACTGGCTTAAGCAGGGGGACACGTCTGGCACTGCAGGATTTGAGTCCCTGGCGGCGTAGTGTGTTACTGATGGTAGGCTTTGTTACTTTGGTCCCAGCTCTCTGCAGGTCATTCACTAGGTTCCCCTGTGTGGTTCTGGGATTTTTGCTCACCGTTCTTGTGATCATTTTGTCCCCACGGGGTGAGATCTTGCGTGGAGCCCCAGATCGAGGGAGATTATCAGTGGTCTTGTATGTCTCCCATTTCCTAATAATTGCTCCCACAGTTGATTTCTTCAAACCAAGCTGCTTACCTATTGCAGATTCAGTCTTCCCAGCCTGGTGCAGGTCTACAATTTTGTTTCTGGTGTTCTTTGACAGCTCTTTGGTCTTGGCCATAGTGGAGTTTGGAGTGTGACTGTTTGAGGTTGTGGACAGGTGTCTTTTATACTGATAACGAGTTCAAACAGGTGCCATTAGTACAGGTAACGAGTGGAGGACAGAGGAGCCTCTTAAAGAAGTTGTTACAGGTCTGTGAGAGCCAGAAATCTTGCTTGTTTGTAGGTGACCAAATACTTATTTTCCACCATAATTTGCAAATAAATTCATTAAAAATCCTACAATGTGATTTTTTCTAGATTTTTTTTTCTCAATTTGTCTGTCATAGTTGACTGTCACTGTTGATGTGGGTGCGTTGAGAGGAGTCAGACGCAGGACGCATAAGCTAAGTAGAACAAGACTTTACTAAACGTACAACCAGTACAAAATAAAGTACCTCTAACGAGGAGGCAAAACGACAACGCAACACAGTGCGTTACAAAAACAATCCCAGAGTACTGCACAGGATACCACCAACAGACAGGAAATAAAATAACACACAACAAATGAAAACAACCACAGGAAACTTATAAGGCACATAATCAAGACCAAACGGACACAGGTGTAACAGACAGACCAAACCAAACGAACATCGAAACATTCAACGGTGGCAGCTAGTACTCCGGGGACGACGAACGCCGAAGCCTGCCCGAACAAGGAGGAGGAGCAGCCTCGGCAGATTCCGTGACAGTACCCCCCCCTTGACGCGCGGCTCCAGCCGTGCGCCGACCCCGGCCTCGGGGACGGCCAGGAGGACGCGGACCCGGGCGCGTGGGATGACCACGGTGGAACTCAGTCAGGAGGGATGGATCTAGGATGTCCCTCCTAGGCACCCAGCACCGTTCCTCCGGGCCGTACCCCTCCCACTCCACGAGATACTGGAGACCTCTCATCCGGCGTCTCGAGTCCAAGATGGTCCGGACCCTGTACGCCGGAGCCCCCTCGATGTCCAATGGGGGCGGAGGGGTCTCTCCTATCTCATCTTCTTGGAGTGGACCAGCTACCACCGGCCTGAGAAGAGACACATGGAACGAGGGGTTAATATTCTTATAATCAATAGGCAGTTGTAACCTGTAACACACCTCGTTCAATCTTCTCAGGACTTTAAAAGGCCCCACAAACCGCCGACCCAGCTTCCGGCAGGGCAGGCGGAGGGGCAGGTTTCGAGTCGAGAGCCAGACTCGATCTCCTGGTGCGTATACCGGTCCCTCACTGCGGTGGCGATCGGCGCTCGCCTTCTGTCGACGGATGGCCCGCTGCAAATGGACATGTGCAGCGTCCCACGTCTCCTCCGAGCGCCGAATCCACTCATCCACCGCAGGAGCCTCGATCTGGCTCTCGTGCCAATGTGCCAGAACTGGCTGATACCCTAAAACACACTGGAAAGGTGTTAGATTGGTGGAGGAGTGGCGGAGAGAGTTCTGTGCCATCTCTGCCCAGGGGATATACCTTGACCACTCCTCCGGCCGGCCCTGGCAGTAGGACCTCAGAAACCTACCTACATCCTGGTTGACTCGTTCTACCTGCCCATTGCTCTCTGGGTGGTAACCCGAGGTAAGGCTCACCGAGACCCCCAAGCGTTCCATGAAAGCCCCCCAGACTCTGGAGGTGAACTGGGGACCTCGGTCAGACACTATATCCTCGGGAACCCCATAGTGCCGGAAAATGTGGGTAAATAGGGCCTCAGCGGTCTGTAGGGCAGTAGGGAGACCCGGCATTGGGAGGAGACGACAGGCCTTGGAAAACCAATCCACAACGACCAAAATGGTGGTATTCCCCTGGGAGGGGGGAAGGTCGGTCACAAAATCCACCGAGAGGTGGGACCATGGTCGTTGTGGAACGGGCAGGGGATGTAGCTTTCCCCTGGGCAGGTGTCTAGGCACCTTACACTGGGCGCACACCGAGCAGGAGGAGACATAAACTCTCACATCCCTAGCTAACGTTGGCCACCAGTATTTCACGCTAAGGCAGTGCACTGTCCGGCCAATACCTGGATGTCCAGAGGAGGGTGATGTATGAGCCCAATAAATAAGTCGGTCACGAACCTCGTGCGGAACGTACGTCCGCCCCACAGGACACTCGGGGGGAGTAGGGTCGGTACGCAGTGCCCGCTCGATTTCCGCATCGACCTCCCACACCACCGGAGCCACCAAACAAGACTCCGGCAGTATGGAAGTAGGCTCAATGGACCTCTCCTCTGTGTCATACCGCCGGGACAGGGCGTCTGCCTTACCGTTCTGGGACCCTGGGATGTACGTGATCTTAAAAACAAACCGGGTTAGGAACATGTTCCACCTAGCCTGATGAGGGTTTAGTCTCCTAGCTGCCCGGATGTACTCCAGGTTACGGTGGTCAGTCAGAATGAGGAAAGGGTGTTGAGCCCCCTCAAGCCAATGCCTCCACACCTTTAGGGCCTGAACCACGGCTAACAACTCCCTGTCCCCTACGTCATAATTACGCTCCGCCGGGCTGAGCTTCTTGGAATAGAACGCACAGGGGCGGAGTTTAGGTGGCGTGCCGGACCGTTGCGACAGAACCGCCCCAATACCGGCTTCTGATGCGTCCACCTCCACTTGGAATGGTAAAGCGGGATCCGGATGCGCCAGCACCGGAGCCGAAGTGAACAGGTCCTTCAGTTTAACAAATGCCCTGTCCGCTTCAGCTGACTACTGCAAACGCACCGGACCCCCCTTTAGCAGGGACGTAATGGGAGCTGCCACCTGTCCAAAACCCCGGATAAATCTCCGGTAGTAATTAGCAAAACCCAAAAACTGCTGCACCTCTTTTACAGTGGTTGGAGTTTGCCAATTACGCACGGCCGTCACACGGTCAACCTCTATCTTCACACCAGACGCGGACAATCGATAACCCAAGAAGGAGATGGACTCCTGGAAAAACAAGCATTTCTCTGCCTTGACATACAAGTCATGCTCCAACAGCCTCCTCAACACTCGGCGCACCAGGGCTACATGCTCGGCTCGGGTAGAAGAGTACACTAGGATGTCGTCGATGTATACTACTACACCCTGCCCATGCATGTCCCGGAAAATCTCGTCCACAAAGGATTGGAAGACTGAAGGAGCATTCATTAACCCGTATGGCATGACGAGATATTCGTAATGACCCGAGGTGGTGCTGAATGCTGTTTTCCATTCATCTCCCTCCCTAATGCGCACCAGATTGTACGCGCTCCTGAGATCCAACTTTGTGAAGAACCGCGCTCCGCGTAATGATTCTGTCATAGTCGCAATCAGAGGAAGAGGATAACTGTACTTAACCGTGATCTGATTGATACTACGATAATCAATACACGGGCGCAAACCCCCGTCCTTCTTCTTCACAAAGAAGAAACTCGAGGAAACCGGGGAAGTGGAGGACCGTATGTATCCCTGTTCCAAGGACTCGGCTATGTAAGTCTCCATAGCCGCGGTCTCCTCTTGAGACAGGGGATACACACGGCTCCACGGAAGTGCCGCTCCTGTTTGGAGATCTATCGCACAATCCCCCTGTCTATGAGGTGGCAACCGTGTTGCCCTAGTTTTGCTAAAAACCAGGGCTAAATCCTCATATTCAGGGGGAATGTGCATTGCGGACACTTGGTTCGGACTCTCCACCGATGTTGCCCCTATGGAAACACCTAGACATCTCCCTACACACTGGGCAGACCACTCCGGCGGGAGAACTCCGCGTAGGTGATGGTGGCGGCGTCTATTCCCCTCCATTCGGCGTTAGCCCACTCCAACGCCTTGCCGGAGAGACAGGAGATGAGGGCGGAGACGCTCTCGTATCCCGAGGGCGCCGGGTGTATGGTGGCCAGGTAGAGTTCCACCTGCAGGAGGAATCCCTGACACCCGGCTGCGGTACCATCATATGCCCTCGGGAGCGAGAGCCGAATGCCGCTGGGTTCCGGTACTGGGAGAGGAGGACTGGCCGATGGTGATGGTAAGGTGTGCGAAGATGTGGGCACCTCTCCAGTAACCAAACGGCGCAGCGTGTTAGACAAATCGTTCATGGCGGCCCCAAGTTGCTGGATCATGGTGTCTTGATTGCTGATCCGTTCCTCGAGGGACTTGGGTGCCGCCGCTGCTCCTGCTGACTCCATGGTGGTGTGTTATTCTGTCACTGTTGATGTAGGTGCGTTGAGAGGAGTCAGACGCAGGACGCATAAGCTAAGTCAAACAAGACTTTACTAAACGTACAACCAGTACAAAATAAAGTACCTCTAACGAGGAGGCAAAACGACAACGCAACACAGTGCGTTACAAAAACAATCCCAGAGTACTGCACAGGATACCACCAACAGACAGGAAATAAAATAACACACAACAAACGAAAACAACCACAGGAAACTTATAAGGCACATAATCAAGACCAAACGGACACAGGTGTAACAGACAGACCAAACCAAACGAACATCGAAACATTCAACGGTGGCAGCTAGTACTCCGGGGACGACAAACGCCGAAGCCTGCCCGAGCAAGGAAGAGAGGCAGCCTCGGCAGATTCCGTGACATTG
>NC_140011.1:45638606-45711106 GCF_964263955.1 Coregonus lavaretus | reverse complement strand
TGGGGGCCTGAAGACCAGAGAGTCTCTTTGGATCCCTGGGGGGATGAAGACCAGAGAGTCTCTTTGCGTCCCTGGGGGCATGAAGACCAGAGAGTCTCTTTGGATCCCTGCGGGCCTGAAGATCAGAGCAGATCAGATGGACTATTTATAAGGTCATTACCATTCTTATGTAGCGAGGGAGGGAGGGAGGGAGGGAGGGAGGGAGGGAGGGAAGGAGGGAGGGAGGGAGGGAGGGTGTTTGTGTTTGTGTGCGTGTGTGAGTAATCTTAATTTGTGTGATGATGCTTTAACCGACTGTTAAACACCGCTGAGTCCTCTTGAGCCTGCAGCACAAAACTACCTCCATACTTCCATACATTATTTTTAACCGGCACCAGTTACCTTCAGACGGAAAGGCAACATATGCAGCCCGTGCACCAGATATCTCTAGCTTAACGTGACGGATTTCGATGGGGATTTTTATAATATGTTACTTAGATATACAGTGGGGAGAACAAGTATTTGATACACTGCCGATTTTGCAGGTTTTCCTACTTACAAAGCATGTAGAGGTCTGTAATTTTTATCATAGGTACACTTCAACTGTGAGAGACGGAATCTAAAACAAAAATCCAGAAAATCACATTGTATGATTTTTAAGTAATTATTTTGCATTTTATTGCATGACATAAGTATTTGATACATCAGAAAAGCAGAACTTAATATTTGGTACAGAAAACTTTGTTTGCAATTACAGAGATCATACGTTTCCTGTAGGTCTTGACCAGGTTTGCACACACTGCAGCAGGGATTTTGGCCGACTCCTCCATACAGACCTTCTCCAGATCCTTCAGGTTTTGGGGCTATCGCTGGGCAATACAGACTTTCAGCTCCTTCCAAAGATTTTCTATTGGGTTTAGGTCTGGAGACTGGCTAGGCCACTCCAGGACCTTGAGATGCTTCTTACGGAGCCACTCCTTAGTTGCCCTGGCTGTCTGTTTCGGGTCGTTGTCATGCTGGAAGACCCAGCCATGACCCATCTTCAATGCTCTTACTGAGGGAAGGCGGTTGTTGGCCAAGATCTCGCGATACATGGCCCCATCCATCCTCCCCTCAATACGGTGCAGTCGTCCTGTCCCCTTTGCAGAAAAGCATCCCCAAAGAATGATGTTTCCACCTCCATGTTTCACGGTTGGGATGGTGTTCTTGGGGTTGTACTCATCCTTCTTCCTCCAAACACGGCGAGTGGAGTTTAGACCAAAAAGCTCTATTTTTGTCTCATCAGACCACATGACCTTCTCCCATTCCTCCTCTGGATGATCCAGATGGTCATTGGCAAACTTCAGAAGGGTCTGGACATGCGCTGTCTTGAGCAGGGGGACATTGCGTGTGCTGCAAGATTTTAACACACTACGGCGCAGTGTGTTACTAATGGTTTTCTTTGAGACTGTGGTCCCAGCTCTCTTCAGGTCATTGACCAGGTCCTGCCGTGTAGTTCTGGGCTGATCCCTCACCTTCCTCATGATCATTGATGCCCCACGAGGTGAGATCTTGCATGGAGCCCCAGACCGAGGGTGATTGACCGTCATCTTGAACTTCTTCCATTTTCTAATAATTGCGCCAACAGTTGTTGCCTTCTCACCAAGCTGCTTGCCTATTGTCCTGTAGCCCATACCAGCCTTGTGCAGGTCTTCAATTTTATCCCTGATGTCCTTACACAGCTCTCTGGTCTTGGCCATTGTGGAGAGGTTGGAGTCTGTCTGATTGAGTGTGTAGACAGGTGTCTTTTATACAGGTAACGAGTTCAAACAGGTGCAGTTAATACAGGTAATGAGTGGAGAACAGGAGGGCTTCTTAAAGAAAAACTAACAGGTCTGTGAGAGCCGGAATTCTTACTTGTTGGTAGGTGATCAAATACTTACAGTGGGGAAAAAAAGTATTTAGTCAGCCACCAATTGTGCAAGTTCTCCCACTTAAAAAGATGAGAGAGGCCTGTAATTTTCATCATAGGTACACGTCAACTATGACAGACAAAATGAGAAAAAAATTCCAGAAAATCACATTGTAGGATTTTTAATGAGTTTATTTGCAAATTATGGTGGAAAATAAGTATTTGGTCAATAACAAAAGTTTCTCAATACTTTGTTATATACCCTTTGTTGGCAATGACACAGGTCAAACGTTTTCTGTAAGTCTTCACAAGGTTTTCACACACTGTTGCTGGTATTTTGGCCCATTCCTCCATGCAGATCTCCTCTAGAGCAGTGATGTTTTGGGGCTGTCGCTGGGCAACACAGACTTTCAACTCCCTCCAAAGATTTTCTATGGGGTTGAGATCTGGAGACTGGCTAGGCCACTCCAGGACCTTGAAATGCTTCTTACGAAGCCACTCCTTCGTTGCCCGGGAGGTGTGTTTGGGATCATTGTCATGCTAAAAGACCCAGCCACGTTTCATCTTCAATGCCCTTGCTGATGGAAGGAGGTTTTCACTCAAAATCTCACGATAAATGGCCCCATTCATTCTTTCCTTTACACGGATCAGTCGTCCTGGTCCCTTTACAGAAAAACAGCCCCAAAGCATGAAGTTTCCACCCCCATGCTTCACAGTAGGTATGGTGTTCTTTGGATGCAACTCAGCATTCTTTGTCCTCCAAACACGACGAGTTGAGTTTTTACCAAAAAGTTATATTTTGGTTTCATCTGACCATATGACATTCTCCCAATCCTCTTCTGGATCATCCAAATGCACTCTAGCAAACTTCAGACGGGCCTGGACATGTACTGGCTTAAGCAGGGGGACACGTCTGTCACTGCAGGATTTGAGTCCCTGGCGGCGTAGTGTGTTACTGATGGTAGGCTTTGTTACTTTGGTCCCAGCTCTCTGCAGGTCATTCACTAGGTCCCCCCGTGTGGTTCTGGGATTTTTGCTCACCGTTCTTGTGATCATTTTGACCCCACGGGGTGAGATTTTGCGTGGAGCCCCAGATCGAGGGAGATTATCAGTGGTCTTGTATGTCTTCCATTTCCTAATAATTGCTCCCACAGTTGATTTCTTCCAACCAAGCTGCTTACCTATTGCAGATTCAGTCTTCCCAGCCTGGTGCAGGTCTACAATTTTGTTTCTGGTGTCCTTTGACAGCTCTTTGGTCTTGGCCATAGTGGAGTTTGGAGTGTGACTGTTTGAGGTTGTGGACAGGTGTCTTTTATACTGATAACAAGTTCAAACAGGTGCCATTAATACAGGTAACGAGTGGAGGACAGAGGAGCCTCTTAAAGAAGAAGTTACAGGTCTGTGAGAGCCTGAAATCTTGCTTGTTTGTAGGTGACCAAATACTTATTTTCCACCATAATTTGCAAATAAATTAGTTTAAAAAATCCTACAATGTGATTTTCTGGATTTTCTTTCTCAATTTGTCTGTCATAGTTGACGTGTACCTATGATGAAAATTACAGTTCTCTCTCATCTTTTTAAGTGGGAGAACTTGCACAATTGGTGGCTGACTAAATACTTTTTTTCCCCACTGTATGTCATGCAATAAAATGCAAATGAATTACTTAATAATCATACAATGTGATTTTCTGGCCTCTACATGCTTTGTAAGTAGGAAAACCTGCAAAATCGGCAGTGTATCAAATACTTGTTCCCCCCACTGTATATGTTACATAGACTCTTATAGAGTTAATAAAGCTATCAGGTCCATACCCAATATATAGGGTTAATAAAACTATCAGGTCCATACCCAATATATAGAGTTAATAAAGCTATCAGGTCCATCCCCAGTATATAGAGTTAATAAAGCTATCAGGTCCATACCCAATATATAGAGTTAATAAAGCTATCAGGTCCATACCCAGTATATAGAGTTAATAAAGCTATCAGGTCCATACCCAGTATATAGAGTTAATAAAGCTATCAGGTCCATACCCAGTATATAGAGTTAATAAAGCTATCAGGTCCATACCCAGTATATAGAGTTAATAAAGCTATCAGGTCCATCCCCAGTATATAGAGTTAATAAAGCTATCAGGTCCATACCCAGTATATAGAGTTAATAAAGCTATCAGGTCCATCCCCAGTATATAGAGTTAATAAAGCTATCAGGTCCATACCCAGTATATAGAGTTAATAAAGCTATCAGGTCCATTCCCAGTATATATAGTTAATAAAGCTATCAGGTCCATACCCAGTATATAGAGTAAATAAAGCTATCAGGTCCATACCCAGTATATAGAGTTAATAAAGCTATCAGGTCCATACCCAGTATATAGAGTTAATAAAGCTATCAGGTCCATACCCAGTATATAGAGTTAATAAAGCTATCAGGTCCATACCCAGTATATAGAGATAATAAAGCTATCAGGTCCATCCCCAGTATATAGAGTTAATAAAGCTATCAGGTCCATACCCAGTATATAGAGATAATAAATCTATCAGGTCCATCCCCAGTATATAGAGGTAATAAAGCTATCAGGTCCATACCCAGTATATAGAGTTAATAAAGCTATCAGGTCCATACCCAGTATATAGAGTTAATAAAGCTATCAGGTCCATCCCCAATATATAGAGTTAATAAAGCTATCAGGTCCATACCCAGTATATAGAGTTAATAAAGCTATCAAAAGCTAATAAAGCGACTCCTGAGTGGCGCAGTGGTCTAAGGCACTGCATCGCAGTGCTAACTGTGTCACTAGAGATCCTGGTTCGAATCCAGGCTCTGTCGCAGCCGGCCGCGACCGGGAGACTCATGGGCGGCGCACAATTGGCCCAGCGTCGTCCAGGGTAGGGGAGGGAATGGCCGGCCGGGATGTAGCTCAGTTGATAGAGCATGGCGTTTGCAACGCCAGGGTTGTGGGTTCGTTTCCCACGGGGGGCCAGTATAAAAAAAAAAAAAAAAAACTGTAAGTCGCTCTGGATAAGAGCGTCTGCTAAATGACTAAAATGTAAATGTAAATGTCTATCAGGTCCATCCCCAGTATATAGAGATAATAAAGCTATCAGGTCCATACCCAGTATATAGAGTTAATAAAGCTATCAGGTCCATCCCCAGTATATAGAGATAATAAAGCTATCAGGTCCATACCCAGTATATAGAGTTAATAAAGCTATCAGGTCCATACCCAGTATATAGAGATAATAAATCTATCAGGTCCATCCCCAGTATATAGAGGTAATAAAGCTATCAGGTCCATACACAGTATATAGAGTTAATAAAGCTATCAGGTCCATACCCAGTATATAGAGTTAATAAAGCTATCAGGTCCATACCCAATATATAGAGTTAATAAAGCTATCAGGTCCATACCCAGTATATAGAGTTAATAAAGCTATCAGGTCCATCCCCAGTATATAGAGTTAATAAAGCTATCAGGTCCATACCCAGTATATAGAGTTAATAAAGCTATCAGGTCCATACCCAGTATATAGAGATAATAAAGCTATCAGGTCCATCCCCAGTATATAGAGTTAATAAAGCTATCAGGTCCATACCCAATATATAGAGTTAATAAAGCTATCAGGTCCATCCCCAATATATAGAGTTAATAAAGCTATCAGGTCCATCCCAGTATATAGAGGTAATAAAGCTATCAGGTCCATACCCAGTATATAGAGTTAATAAAGCTATCAGGTCCATCCCCAGTATATAGAGTTAATAAAGCTATCAGGTCCATACCCAGTATATAGAGTTAATAAAGCTATCAGGTCCATACCCAGTATATAGAGTTAATAAAGCTATCAGGTCCATACCCAGTATATAGAGTTAATAAAGCTATCAGGTCCATACCCAGGATATAGAGTTAATAAAGCTATCAGGTCCATACCCAGGATATAGAGTTAATAAAACTATCAGGTCCATACCCAGTATATAGAGTTAATATAGCTATCAGGTCCATCCCCAATATATAGAGTTAATAAAGCTATCAGGTCCATCCCCAGTATATAGAGTTAATAAAGCTATCAGGTCCATACCCAGGATATAGAGTTAATAAAGCTATCAGGTCCATACCCAGTATATAGAGTTAATAAAGCTATCAGGTCCATACCCAGTATATAGAGTTAATAAAGCTATCAGGTCCATACCCAGTATATAGAGTTAATAAAGCTATCAGGTCCATACCCAGTATATAGAGTTAATAAAGCTATCAGGTCCATACCCAGTATATAGAGATAATAAAGCTATCAGGTCCATCCCCAGTATATAGAGTTAATAAAGCTATCAGGTCCATACCCATTATATAGAGTTAATAAAGCTATCAGGTCCATACCCAATATATAGAGTTAATAAAGCTATCAGGTCCATACCCAGTATATAGAGTTAATAAAGCTATCAGGTCCATCCCCAGTATATAGAGTTAATAAAGCTATCAGGTCCATACCCAGTATATAGAGTTAATAAAGCTATCAGGTCCATACCCAGTATATAGAGATAATAAAGCTATCAGGTCCATCCCCAATATATAGAGTTAATAAAGCTATCAGGTCCATACCCAGGATATAGAGTTAATAAAGCTATCAGGTCCATCCCCAATATATAGAGTTAATAAAGCTATCAGGTCCATCCCAGTATATAGAGGTAATAAAGCTATCAGGTCCATACCCAGCATATAGAGTTAATAAAGCTATAGGGTCCATCCCCAGTATATAGAGTTAATAAAGCTATCAGGTCCATACCCAGTATATAGAGTTAATAAAGCTATCAGGTCCATCCCCAATATATAGAGTTAATAAAGCTATCAGGTCCATACCCAGGATATAGAGTTAATAAAGCTATCAGGTCCATACCCAGGATATAGAGTTAATAAAGCTATCAGGTCCATACCCAGGATATAGAGTTAATAAAGCTATCAGGTCCATACCCAGTATATAGAGTTAATATAGCTATCAGGTCCATCCCCAATATATAGAGTTAATTTAGCTATCAGGTCCATCCCCAGTATATAGAGTTAATAAAGCTATCAGGTCCATACCCAATATATAGAGTTAATAAAGCTATCAGGTCCATACCCAGTATATAGAGTTAATAAAGCTATCAGGTCCATCCCCAGTATATAGAGTTAATAAAGCTATCAGGTCCATACCCAGTATATAGAGTTAATAAAGCTATCAGGTCCATACCCAGTATATAGAGATAATAAAGCTATCAGGTCCATCCCCAATATATAGAGTTAATAAAGCTATCAGGTCCATACCCAGTATATAGAGTTAATAAAGCTATCAGGTCCATACCCAGTATATAGAGTTAATAAAGCTATCAGGTCCATACCCAGTATATAGAGATAATAAAGCTATCAGGTCCATCCCCAGTATATAGAGGTAATAAAGCTATCAGGTCCATACCCAGTATATAGAGTTAATAAAGCTATCAGGTCCATACCCAGTATATAGAGTTAATAAAGCTATCAGGTCCATCCCCAATATATAGAGTTAATAAAGCTATCAGGTCCATACCCAGTATATAGAGTTAATAAAGCTATCAGGTCCATCCCCAGTATAAAGAGATAATAAAGCTATCAGGTCCATACCCAGTATGTAGAGTTAATAAAGCTATCAGGTCCATACCCAGTATATAGAGTTAATAAAGCTATCAGGTCCATCCCCAGTATATAGAGTTAATAAAGCTATCAGGTCCATACCCAATATATAGAGTTAATAAAGCTATCAGGTCCATCCCCAATATATAGAGTTAATAAAGCTATCAGGTCCATCCCAGTATATAGAGGTAATAAAGCTATCAGGTCCATACCCAGTATATAGAGTTAATAAAGCTATCAGGTCCATCCCCAGTATATAAAGTTAATAAAGCTATCAGGTCCATACCCAGTATATAGAGTTAATAAAGCTATCAGGTCCATCCCCAATATATAGAGTTAATAAAGCTATCAGGTCCATACCCAGGATTTAGAGTTAATAAAGCTATCAGGTCCATACCCAGGATATAGAGTTAATAAAGCTATCAGGTCCATACCCAGGATATAGAGTTAATAAAGCTATCAGGTCCATACCCAGTATATAGAGTTAATATAGCTATCAGGTCCATCCCCAATATATAGAGTTAATAAAGCTATCAGGTCCATCCCCAGTATATAGAGTTAATAAAGCTATCAGGTCCATACCCAGGATATAGAGTTAATAAAGCTATCAGGTCCATACCCAGTATATAGAGTTAATAAAGCTATCAGGTCCATACCCAGTATATAGAGATAATAAATCTATCAGGTCCATCCCCAGTATATAGAGTTAATAAAGCTATCAGGTCCATACCCAGTATATAGAGTTAATAAAGCTATCAGGTCCATACCCAGTATATAGAGTTAATGAAGCTATCAGGTCCATACCCAATATATAGAGTTAATAAAGCTATCAGGTCCATCCCAGTATATAGAGTTAATAAAGCTATCAGGTCCATACCCAGTATATAGAGTTAATAAAGCTATCAGGTCCATACCCAGTATATAGAGTTAATAAAGCTATCAGGTCCATATCCAGTATATAGAGTTAATAAAGCTATCAGGTCCATACCCAGTATATAGAGATAATAAAGCTATCAGGTCCATACCCAGTATATAGAGATAATAAAGCTATCAGGTCCATACCCAGTATATAGAGATAATAAAGCTATCAGGTCCATACCCAGTATATAGAGATAATAAAGCTATCAGGTCCATCCCCAGTATATAGAGTTAATAAAGCTATCAGGTCCATCCCCAGTATATAGAGTTAATAAAGCTATCAGGTCCATACCCAGTATATAGAGTTAATAAAGCTATCAGGTCCATACCCAGTATATAGAGTTAATAAAGCTATCAGGTCCATCCCCAATATATAGAGTTAATAAAGCTATCAGGTCCAGCCCCAGTATATAGAGTTAATAAAGCTATCAGGTCCATACCCAGTATATAGAGATAATAAATCTATCAGGTCCATCCCCAGTATATAGAGTTAATAAAGCTTTCAGGTCCATACCCAGTATATAGAGTTAATAAAGCTATCAGGTCCATACCCAATATATAGAGTTAATAAAGCTATCAGGTCCATACCCAATATATAGAGTTAATAAAGCTATCAGGTCCATCCCAGTATATAGAGTTAATAAAGCTATCAGGTCCATACCCAGTATATAGAGTTAATAAAGCTATCAGGTCCATACCCAGTATATAGAGTTAATAAAGCTATCAGGTCCATACCCAGTATATAGTGTTAATAAAGCTATCAGGTCCATACCCAGTATATAGAGATAATAAAGCTATCAGGTCCATACCCAGTATATAGAGATAATAAAGCTATCAGGTCCATACCCAGTATATAGAGATAATAAAGCTATCAGGTCCATACCCAGTATATAGAGATAATAAAGCTATCAGGTCCATCCCCAGTATATAGAGTTAATAAAGCTATCAGGTCCATCCCCAGTATATAGAGTTAATAAAGCTATCAGGTCCATACCCAGTATATAGAGTTAATAAAGCTATCAGGTCCATACCCAGTATATAGAGTTAATAAAGCTATCAGGTCCATCCCCAATATATAGAGTTAATAAAGCTATCAGGTTCAACCCCAGTATATAGAGTTAATAAAGCTATCAGGTCCATCCCCAGTATATAGAGTTAATAAAGCTATCAGGTCCAGCCCAGTATATAGAGTTAATAAAGCTATCAGGTCCATCTCCAGTATATAGAGATAATAAAGCTATCAGGTCCATACCCAGTATATAGAGTTAATAAAGCTATCAGGTCCAGCCCCAGTATATAGAGTTAATAAAGCTATCAGGTCCATCTCCAGTATATAGAGATAATAAAGCTATCAGGTCCATACCCAGTATATAGAGTTAATAAAGCTATCAGGTCCATACCCAGTATATAGAGATAATAAAGCTATCAGGTCCATCCCCAGTATATAGAGTTAATAAAGCTATCAGGTCCATACCCAGTATATAGAGATAATAAAGCTATCAGGTCCATCCCCAGTATATAGAGATAATAAAGCTATCAGGTCCATACCCAGTATATAGAGTTAATAAAGCTATCAGGTCCATACCCAGTATATAGAGTTAATAAAGCTATCAGGTCCATACCCAGTATATAGAGATAATAAAGCTATCAGGTCCATACCCAGTATATAGAGTTAATAAAGCTATCAGGTCCATCCCCAGTATATAGAGTTAATAAAGCTATCAGGTCCATCCCAGTATATAGAGTTAATAAAGCTATCAGGTCCATCCCCAGTATATAGAGTTAATAAAGCTATCAGGTTCATCCCCAGTATATAGAGTTAATAAAGTTATCAGGTCCATCCCCAGTATATAGAGTTAATAAAGCTATCAGGTCCATACCCAGTATATAGAGTTAATAAAGCTATCAGGTCCATACCCAGTATATAGAGTTAATAAAGCTATCAGGTCCATCCCCAGTATATAGAGTTAATAAAGCTATCAGGTCCATACCCAGTATATAGAGTTAATAAAGCTATCAGGTCCATCCCCAGTATATAGAGTTAATAAAGCTATCAGGTCCATCCCCAGTATATAGAGTTAATAAAGCTATCAGGTCCATACCCAGTATATAGAGTTAATAAAGCTATCAGGTCCATACCCAGTATATAGAGTTAATAAAGCTATCAGGTCCATCCCCAATATATAGAGTTAATAAAGCTATCAGGTCCATCCCCAGTATATAGAGTTAATAAAGCTATCAGGTCCATCCCAGTATATAGAGTTAATAAAGCTATCAGGTCCATCCCCAGTATATAGAGTTAATAAAGCTATCAGGTCCATCCCCAGTATATAGAGTTAATAAAGCTATCAGGTCCATCCCCAATATATAGAGTTAATAAAGCTATCAGGTCCATACCCAGTATATAGAGTTAATAAAGCTATCAGGTCCATACCCAGTATATAGAGTTAATAAAGCTATCAGGTCCATCCCCAGTATATAGAGTTAATAAAGCTATCAGGTCCATACCCAGTATATAGAGTTAATAAAGCTATCAGGTCCATCCCCAATATATAGAGTTAATAAAGCTATCAGGTCCATCCCCAATATATAGAGTTAATAAAGCTATCAGGTCCATACCCAGTATATAGAGTTAATAAAGCTATCAGGTCCATACCCAGTATATAGAGTTATTAAAGCTATCAGGTCCATACCCAATATATAGAGTTAATAAAGCTATCAGGTCCATCCCCAGTATATAGAGTTAATAAAGCTATCAGGTCCATACCCAGTATATAGAGTTAATAAAGCTATCAGGTCCATCCCCAATATATAGAGTTAATAAAGCTATCAGGTCCATCCCCAGTATATAGAGTTAATAAAGCTATCAGGTCCATACCCAGTATATAGAGTTAATAAAGCTATCAGGTCCATCCCCAATATATAGAGTTAATAAAGCTATCAGGTCCATACCCAGTATATAGAGATAATAAAGCTATCAGGTCCATACCCAGTATATAGAGTTAATAAAGCTATCAGGTCCATCCCCAATATATAGAGTTAATAAAGCTATCAGGTCCATACCCAGTATATAGAGTTAATAAAGCTATCAGGTCCATACCCAGTATATAGAGGTAATAAAGCTATCAGGTCCATCCCCAGTATATAGAGTTAATAAAGCTATCAGGTCCATCCCCAGTATATAGAGTTAATAAAGCTATCAGGTCCATACCCAGTATATAGAGATAATAAAGCTATCATGTCCATACCCAGTATATAGAGTTAATAAAGCTATCAGGTCCATACCCAGTATATAGAGTTAATAAAGCTATCAGGTCCATCCCCAGTATATAGAGTTAATAAAGCTATCAGGTCCATCCCAGTATATAGAGTTAATAAAGCTATCAGGTCCATACCCAGTATATAGAGTTAATAAAGCTATCAGGTCCATCCCAGTATATAGAGTTAATAAAGCTATCAGGTCCATCCCCAGTATATAGAGTTAATAAAGCTATCAGGTCCATACCCAATATATAGAGTTAATAAAGCTATCAGGTCCATACCCAATATATAGAGTTAATAAAGCTATCAGGTCCATACCCATTATATAGAGTTAATAAAGCTATCAGGTCCATACCCAGTATATAGAGTTAATAAAGCTATCAGGTCCATCCCCAGTATATAGAGTTAATAAAGCTATCAGGTCCATCCCCAATATATAGAGGTAATAAAGCTATCAGGTCCATCCCCAATATATAGAGTTAATAAAGCTATCAGGTCCATACCCAGGATATAGAGTTAATAAAGCTATCAGGTCCATACCCAGTATATAGAGTTAATAAAGCTATCAGGTCCATCCCCAGTATATAGAGGTAATAAAGCTATCAGGTCCATACCCAGTATATAGAGTTAATAAAGCTATCAGGTCCATCCCCAGTATATAGAGTTAATAAAGCTATCAGGTCCATCCCCAATATATAGAGGTAATAAAGCTATCAGCTCCATCCCCAGTATATAGAGTTAATAAAGATATTAGGTCCATCCCCAGTATATAGAGTTAATAAAGCTATCAGGTCCATCCCCAATATATAGAGTTAATAAAGCTATCAGGTCCATACCCAGTATATAGAGTTAATAAAGCTATCAGGTCCATCCCCAGTATATAGAGTTAATAAAGCTATCAGGTCCATACCCAGTATATAGAGTTAATAAAGCTATCAGGTCCATACCCAGTATATAGAGTTAATAAAGCTATCAGGTCCATCCCCAGTATATAGAGGTAATAAAGCTATCAGGTCCATACCCAGTATATAGAGTTAATAAAGCTATCAGGTCCATCCCCAGTATATAGAGTTAATAAAGCTATCAGGTCCATCCCCAATATATAGAGGTAATAAAGCTATCAGGTCCATCCCCAGTATATAGAGTTAATAAAGATATTAGGTCCATCCCCAGTATATAGAGTTAATAAAGCTATCAGGTCCATCCCCAATATATAGAGTTAATAAAGCTATCAGGTCCATACCCAGTATATAGAGTTAATAAAGCTATCAGGTCCATCCCCAGTATATAGAGTTAATAAAGCTATCAGGTCCATACCCAGTATATAGAGTTAATAAAGCTATCAGGTCCATACCCAGTATATAGAGTTAATAAAGCTATCAGGTCCATCCCCAGTATATAGAGTTAATAAAGCTATCAGGTCCATACCCAGTATATAGAGATAATAAAGCTATCAGGTCCATCCCAGTATATAGAGTTAATAAAGCTATCAGGTCCATCCCCAGTATATAGAGTTAATAAAGCTATCAGGTCCATCCCCAGTATATAGAGTTAATAAAGCTATCAGGTCCATCCCCAATATATAGAGTTAATAAAGCTATCAGGTCCATACCCAATATATAGAGTTAATAAAGCTATCAGGTCCATACCCATTATATAGAGTTAATAAAGCTATCAGGTCCATCCCCAATATATAGAGTTAATAAAGCTATCAGGTCCATACCCATTATATAGAGTTAATAAAGCTATCAGGTCCATACCCAGTATATAGAGTTAATAAAGCTATCAGGTCCATACCCAGTATATAGAGTATATATGATCATCTCCTTTGTCTTGCTCACGTTGAGGGAGAGGTTGTTACACTACACTGCCAGGTCTCTGACCCCCTCCCTATAGGCTGTCTCATTGTTGTCGGTGATCAGGCCTACCACCGTTGTGTCGTCAGCAAACTTTATAATGGTGTTGGAATCGTGCTTGGCCACGCAGTCGTGGGTGAACAGGGAGTACAGGGGGGACTAAGCAAAAAAGGGCTTTATAAATACACTTGATTGATTGATTGATCATGAGGTACTCTACCTCAGGCGAGCAATACCTCGAGACTACCTTAATATTAGACATCGCGCACCAGCTGTTATTGACACACCCCTACCCCTCGTCTTACCGGACGTAGCTGTTCTGTTACTGCCATGGTAACTCAGTCGTCTACTGGCTAAACAGCTTAACAGTAATGATCAATTAGCGGATATTTCAACTATTGAATCTGAATCAAGGGAATTACTATCAGAACCCACATTAATCAATCAAGGATTTTCCCGTTTCTATAAAAATTGTATACCTCTGATTCTAAATCCACACCAAGCCAGATTGAGTCCTTTTTAAAAGAACTCCTCTTCTTTCAACTGAGGAAGCCGGCTTGCCGGGAGCCCAAATCCCTATCCATGAACTCAAAAAGGCATTGGATAACATGAATATAGGCAAAGAACCTATGAAGGTTTATTTAAAATTTTGGAACGAATTTGGTCCACTGTTACTGATTAACACACCTGTTCACAAAGGTTCATATGGAAGGGATGTTGACACAGCAATAACTTCGCTTTTATATATTTAAAAAATACAGGTAAGGATGCCACCCGTCTTTTACCTAATAGGGCTATCTTCTGTATACCTTGTCACAACACAGCTGATTGGCTCAAACGCATTAAGAAGGAATGAAATTTCACAAATTAACTTTTAAGAAGGCACACCTGTTAATTGAAATGCATTCCTCATAAAGTTGGTTGAGAGAATGTGTCACGACTTCCTCCGAAGCTGCCACCTCTCCTTGTTCGTGCAGGCTTCGGCGTTCGTCGTCACCGGCCTTCTAGCCACTGCCGCTCCTCATCTCATCATTCCATTTGTTTTGTCTTGTTTATTACACACACCTGGTTCATATCCCCCTCATCAGTACCTGTATAAGTGTTCCCTCTGCCCCCTTGTCTTTGTGTGTGATTGTTTATTGTGAGGAGAGTGAAGCTCGGTTGAGCGCCGTGTATTTTGTATCGCCGGGGTATTTTCCCTGTGTGCCGTGTTGGTTCCAGTGCGCCTGTTTTGACGCATTACTGCATGACTCTGTATTCCGGAATAAACTCTGTTATTCTGTGATTTACCCACCTGCGCCTGACTCCTTCTAAATCACCCATCACAGAATGCCAAGAGTGTGCAAAGCTGTCATCAAGGCAAAGGGTGGCTATTTGAAGAATCTCAAATATAAAATATATTTTGATTTGTTTAACACTTTTTTTGTTACTACATGATTCCATTTGTGATATTTCATAGTTTTGATGTCTTCACTATTATTCTACAATGTAGAAAATAGACAAAATAAAGAAAAACCCTTGAATGACTAGGTGTTCTAAAACTTTTGACCGGTAGTGTATATGGCAAGGTAAGCGAGCCCGGATAAATTAACAAAGTTGCAAAAAGGGAAAGACGCAGGTGGCTGAGCTACAGCGATGTTTGTCAGACCAGGAGACATCCAGAAAATCAGTCTTCTCACGAAAAGGTCTGAAGCGCCCAAATGGTTTGGCCTAAAAACTAATGGTGTTCTCCGTTTTGCTCTACAACCCCCACAATCATCACGGGACTCGTCTGAAGTCGATACCGCCGATCTGCCAACTTCTGTTTGTGCTACACACTAAAATGACCCCTCTGCAGAAAGGTGAGACTCTCACAAACAAGGTACATTTCAGACGCCCACAAGCCTCACAAGCCTTGTCTGAAAGTAACCCGGTACCAGTTGAAAACGTTTATGTAGCCCGGTACCAGTTGAAAACGTTTATGGAAGTACAAAAAAAGGAGTTAAATATGGGTAATAAAAAATATATATATTTCATGATCTTACTTTACTCAGATATAGAACAGACACTTGAAACCCGAGCTTCATTTAGATTGATATTTTTGACTATCTGTTCTTCCATGTGTTTCTATGGGCTAATAGTAGTAATGCCAAATTCAATGTTTCATCAAATACATTTGTTCAATTTTTTTTATACCTAAAGGGGTCCTAAAATTCAAAATCAAATAGCTAAATTATGCTTGGTATGACCATCTTAAAACAATTCCCATTCCACAATTCCATTGAGGTGCAGACATGAGTTACTGAGCCACTTTGAAACATGGACCATTGCTGCAGTGAGTTCATCTGAAGCTTGCTGTTTGCTCTTTGCAATGCATATAAATCACTGCATCATCAGGCCCAGTACAGACAGAAGTCTGTTCATTAATGTACAGGCTGAAGAGGAAAGGACTGACCCCTGGTGCATGACCACATCATAGCTGAGAGTGGGCGACATCTCACTGTTCACTGTAACACACTGGTTTCTGCCTTCAAGGTAAGATGTCATCCATCTTAAGGTTTCAGGGGAAAAGTTGAACTTGGACAGTTTTGTGATGAGGACCTCATGGTCCGAGGAGCTTTTTTGTAAACCGTGATGTTTTTTAAAACGTAACATGGCATCTTGTCCTGTTTCACGAGACACCAAAGTAAAGTATGGGCTGCATATTGTGGTTGGTGATAATAACAATATGATTGGTAATATAGTGGAATAAGACCTGTACATGGAATAAGACCTGTACATGAAATAAGACCTGCACATGTAATAAGACCTGTACATGTAATAAGACCTGCACACGTAATAAGACCTGCACATGTAATAAGACCTGCACATGTAATAAGACCTGTTCATGTAATAAGACCTGTACATGGAATAAGACCTGTACATGTAATAAGACCTGTCCATGTAATAAGACCTGTACATGTAATAAGACCTGCTCACATAATAAAACCTGTACATGTGATAAGACCTGTTCATGTAATAAGACCTGTTCATGTAATAAGACCTGTTCATGGAATAAGACCTGTACATGTAATAAGACCTGTTCATGGAATAAGACCTGTACATGTAATAAGATCTGTACACGTAATAAGACCTGCACATGTAATAAGACCTGCACATGTAATAAGACCTGTTCATGTAATAAGACCTGTACATGGAATAAGACCTGGACATGTAATAAGACCTGCACACGTAATAAGACCTGTACATGTAATAAGACCTGCACATGTAATAAGACCTGTTCATGTAATAAGACCTGTACATGGAATAAGACCTGTAAATGTAATAAGACATGTTCATGTAATAATACCTGTACATGTAATAAGACCTGCTCACATAATAAAACCTGTACATGTAATAAGACATGCTCATGTAATAAGACCTGTTCATGTAATAAGACCTGTACATGTAATAAGACCTGCACATGTAATAAGACCTGTTCATGTAATAAGACCTGTACATGGAATAAGACCTGTTCATGTAATAAGACCTGTTCATGTAATAAGACCTGCTCACATAATAAAACCTGTACATGTAATAAGACCTGTTCAGGTAATAAGACCTGTTCATGTAATAAGACCTGTACATGTAATAAGACCTGTACATATAATAAGACCTGCACATGTAATAAGACCTGCACATGTAATAAGACCTGCACATGTAATAAGACCTGTACATGTAATAAGACCTGTACATGTAATAAGATATGTACATATAATAAGACATGTTCATGTAATAAGAACTGTTCATGTAATAAGACCTGTACATGTAATAAGACCTGCACATGTAATAAGACATGTACATGTAATAAGACCTGTTCATGTAATAAGAACTGTTCATGTAATAAGACCTGTACATGTAATAAGACCTGTTCATGTAATAAGACCTGAACATGGAATAAGACCTGTACATGTAATATGACCTGTTCATGTAATAAGACCTTTACATGTTATAAGACCTGTACATGGAATAAGACCTGTTCATGGAATAAGACCTGTACATGTAATAAGACCTGCACATGTAATAAGACCTGATCACATAATAAAACCTGTACATGGAATAAGACCTGTACATATAATAAGACCTGCACATGTAATAAGACCTGCACATGTAATAAGACCTGCACATGTAATAAGACCTGTACATGTAATAAGACCTGTACATGTAATAAGACATGTACATGGAATAAGACCTGTACATGGAATAAGACCTGTTCATGGAATAAGACCTGTACGTGTAATAAGACCTGCACATGTAATAATACCTGCTCACATAATAAAACCTGTACATGTAATAAGACCTGTTCATGTAATAAGACCTGTACATGTAATAAGACCTGTTCATGTAATAAGACCTGAACATGGAATAAGACCTGTACATGTAATATGACCTGTTCATGTAATAAGACCTGCACATGTAATAAGACCTGTACATGTAATAAGACCTGTACATGGAATAAGACATGTACATGGAATAAGACCTGTTCATGGAATAAGACCTGTACATGTAATAAGACCTGTACATGTAATAAGACCTGTACATGGAATAATACCTGTTCATGGAATAAGACCTGTTCATGGAATAAGACCTGTACATGTAATAAGACCTGTACATGTAATAAGACCTGTACATGGAATAAGACCTGTACATGGAATAAGACCTGTTCATGGAATAAGACCTGTTCATGGAATAAGACCTGTACATGGAATAAGACCTGTTAATGGAATAAGACCTGTACATGGAATAAGACTGTGCATGGAATAAGACCTGTACATGGAATAAGACCTGTACATGTGTTTGATTTCTGGGTGTGTTTGATTTCTGTGTATGTATGATTTATATGTGTGTATGTGTGTTGTATACAGATCAGCCTCTCTGATCTCTGAGAGGGCCAGTAACCTGGGAAATCACTCCCCCAGCAAGTCCTCTCTCTCCCCCTCCCCACCCCCTCTCTGTCTTTGACATTTCCTGCGATGCACACCGTTGTTTGGGAAAATGACCCTCTCCTGGCTGCCGGGTGGCGGAAGAAAGGGATTGGAGGAGCAAGAGAGAGAGGGGGAGGCCTGTGATTGCTGCTATTGTCTAGAGATGGAGGCTCTAAGACACTGAGAGGATAATTGGCACACAAGGAGGGCTGTGAGAGAGAGAGAGAGAGAGAGAGAGAGAGAGAGAGAGAGAGAGAGAGAGAGAGAGAGAGAGAGAGAGAGACAGAGAGAGAGAGAGAGAGAGAGAGAGAGAGAGAGAGAGAGAGAGAGAGAGAGAGAGAGAGAGAGACAGAGAGAGAGAGAGAGAGAGAGAGAGAGAGAGAGAGAGAGAGACAGAGAGAGAGAGTGAGACAGAGAGAGAGAGAGAGAGACAGAGAGAGAGAGAGAGAGAGAGATAGACTATAAAGCTTTTTGTGAATGGGTTAAATTTAGAGCTCAGAGAAGAGAAATACACGCACTCACACACTGGTGGTGTGACGGATGTGAATGCAGTATGCTAGTGGTGTGATTGCTGTGAATGTAGTAGGTTGGTGGTGTGACGGCTGTGAATGCAGTATGCTAGTGGTGTGATGGCTGTGAATGTAGTACATTGGTGGTGTGATGGCTTTGAATGTAGTATGCTAGTGGTGTGATGGCTGTGAATGTAGTATGCTAGTGGTGTGATGGCTGTGAATGTAGTATGCTAGTGGTGTGATGGCTGTGAATGTAGTAGGTTGGTGGTGTGATGGCTGTGAATGTAGTATGCTAGTGGTGTGATGGCTGTGAATGTAGTAGGTTGGTGGTGTGATGGCTGTGAATGTAGTATGCTAGTGGTGTGATGGCTGTGAATGTAGTATGCTAGTGGTGTGATGGCTGTGAATGTAGTAGGTTGGTGGTGTGATGGCTGTGAATGTAGTATGCTAGTGGTGTGATGGCTGTGAATGTAGTATGCTAGTGGTGTGATGGCTGTGAATGTAGTAGGTTGGTGGTTTGATGGCTGTGAATGTAGTATGCTAGTGGTGTGATGGCTGTGAATGTAGTAGGTTGTTGGTGTGATGGCTGTGAATGTAGTAGGTTGGTGGTGTGATGGCTGTGAATGTAGTAGGTTAGTGGTGTGATGGCTGTGAATGTAGTACGTTCGTGGTGTGATGGCTGTGAATGTAGTATGCTAGTGGTGTGATGGCTGTGAATGTATTAGGTTGGTGGTGTGATGGCTGTGAATGTAGTAGGTTGGTGGTGTGACGGCTGTGAATGTAGCAGGTTGGTGGTGTGATGGCTGTGAATGTAGTACGTTGGTGGTGTGATGGCTGTGAATGTAGTATGCTAGTGGTGTGATGGCTGTGAATGTAGTAGGTTGGTGGTGTGACGGCTGTGAATGCAGTATGCTAGTGGTGTGATGGCTGTGAATGTAGTAGGTTGGTGGTGTGATGGCTGTGAATGTAGTATGCTAGTGGTGTGACAGCTGTGAATGTAGTAGGTTGGTGGTGTGATGGCTGTGAATGTAGTATGCTAGTGGTGTGATGGCTGTGAATGTAGTAGGTTGGTGGTGTGATGGCTGTGAATGTAGTATGCTAGTGGTGTGATGGCTGTGAATGTAGTAGGTTGGTGGTGTGACGGCTGTGAATGCAGTATGCTAGTGGTGTGATGGCTGTGAATGTAGTACATTGGTGGTGTGATGGCTTTGAATGTAGTATGCTAGTGGTGTGATGGCTGTGAATGTAGTATGCTAGTGGTGTGATGGCTGTGAATGTAGTATGCTAGTGGTGTGATGGCTGTGAATGTAGTAGGTTGGTGGTGTGATGGCTGTGAATGTAGTATGCTAGTGGTGTGATGGCTGTGAATGTAGTACATTGGTGGTGTGATGGCTTTGAATGTAGTATGCTAGTGGTGTGATGGCTGTGAATGTAGTATGCTAGTGGTGTGATGGCTGTGAATGTAGTATGCTAGTGGTGTGATGGCTGTGAATGTAGTAGGTTGGTGGTGTGATGGCTGTGAATGTAGTATGCTAGTGGTGTGATGGCTGTGAATGTAGTAGGTTGGTGGTGTGATGGCTGTGAATGTAGTATGCTAGTGGTGTGACAGCTTTGAATGTAGTAGGTTGGTGGTGTGATGACTGTGAATGTAGTATGCTAGTGGTGTGATGGCTGTGAATGTAGTAGGTTGGTGGTGTGATGGCTGTGAATGTAGTATGCTAGTGGTGTGATGGCTGTGAATGTAGTAGGTTGGTGGTGTGATGGCTGTGAATGTAGTATGCTAGTGGTGTGATGGCTGTGAATGTAGTATGCTAGTGGTGTGATGGCTGTGAATGTAGTAGGTTGGTGGTTTGATGGCTGTGAATGTAGTATGCTAGTGGTGTAAAGGCTGTGAATGTAGTAGGTTGTTGGTGTGATGGCTGTGAATGTAGTAGGTTGGTGGTGTGATGGCTGTGAATGTAGTAGGTTGGTGGTGTGATGGCTGTGAATGTAGTACGTTGGTGGTGTGATGGCTATGAATGTAGTATGCTAGTGGTGTGATGGCTGTGAATGTATTAGGTTGTTGGTGTGATGGCTGTGAATGTAGTAGGTTGGTGGTGTGATGGCTGTGAATGTAGTATGCTAGTGGTGTGATGGCTGTGAATGTAGTAGGTTAGTGGTGTGATGGCTGTGAATGTAGTATGCTAGTGGTGTGATGGCTGTGATTGTAGTATGCTAGTGGTGTGATGGCTGTGAATGTAGTAGGTTGGTGGTATGATGGCTGTGAATGTATTAGGTTGGTGGTGTGATGGCTGTGAATGTAGTAGGTTCGTGGTGTGATGGCTGTGAATTTAGTAGGTTGGTGGTGTGATGGCTGTGAATGTAGTAGGTTGGTGGTGTGATGGCTGTGAATGTGGTATGTTGGTGGTGTGATGGCTGTGAATGTAGTATGCTAGTGGTGTGATGGCTGTGAATGTAGTAGGTTGGTGGTGTGATGGCTGTGAATGTAGTACATTGGTGGTGTGATGGCTATGAATGTAGTATGCTAGTAATGTGATGGCTGTGAATGTTGTAGGTTGGTGGTGTGATGGCTGTGAATGTAGTAGGTTGGTTGTCTGATGGCTGTGAAAATAGTATGCTAGTGGTGTGATGGCTGTAAATGTAGTATGCTAGTGGTGTAAAGGCTGTGAATGTAGTAGGTTGTTGGTGTGATGGCTGTGAATGTAGTAGGTTGGTGGTGTGATGGCTGTGAATGTAGTAGGTTGGTGGTGTGATGGCTGTGAATGTAGTATGCTAGTGGTGTGATGGCTGTGAATTTATTAGGTTGGTGGTGTGATGGCTGTGAATGTAGTAGGTTGGTGGTGTGATGGCTGTGAATGTAGCAGGTTGGTGGTGTGATGGCTGTGAAAATAGTATGCTAGTGGTGTGATGGCTATGAATGTAGTATGCTAGTGGTGTAAAGGCTGTGAATGTAGTAGGTTGGTGGTGTGATGGCTGTGCATGTAGTAGGTTGGTGGTGTGATGGCTGTGAATGTAGTAGGTTGGTGGTGTGATGGCTGTGAATGTAGTACGTTGGTGGTGTGATGGCTGTGAATGTAGTATGCTAGTGGTGTGATGGCTATGAATGTAGTATGCTAGTAATGTGATGGCTGTGAATGTTGTAGGTTGGTGGTGTGATGGCTGTGAATGTAGTAGGTTGGTTGTCTGATGGCTGTGAAAATAGTATGCTAGTGGTGTGATGGCTGTGAATGTAGTATACTAGTGGTGTAAAGGCTGTGAATGTAGTAGGTTGTTGGTGTGATGGCTGTGAATGTAGTAGGTTGGTGGTGTGATGGCTGTGAATGTAGTAGGTTGGTGGTGTGATGGCTGTGAATGTAGTATGCTAGTGGTGTGATGGCTGTGAATTTATTAGGTTGGTGGTGTGATGGCTGTGAATGTAGTAGGTTGGTGGTGTGATGGCTGTGAATGTAGCAGGTTGGTGGTGTGATGGCTGTGAAAATAATATGCTAGTGGTGTGATGGCTATGAATGTAGTATGCTAGTGGTGTAAAGGCTGTGAATGTAGTAGGTTGGTGGTGTGATGGCTGTGCATGTAGTAGGTTGGTGGTGTGATGGCTGTGAATGTAGTAGGTTGGTGGTGTGATGGCTGTGAATGTAGTACGTTGGTGGTGTGATGGCTGTGAATGTAGTATGCTAGTGGTGTGATGGCTGTGAATGTATTAGGTTGGTGGTGTGATGGCTGTGAATGTAGTAGGTTGGTGGTGTGATGGCTGTGAAAATAGTATGCTAGTGGTGTGATGGCTGTTTATGTAGTAGGTTGGTGGTGTGATGGCTTTGAAAGTGGTATGTTGTTAGTGTGATGGCTGTGAATGTAGTATGCTAGTGGTGTGATGGCTGTGAATGTATTAGGTTGGTGCTGTGATGGCTGTGAATGTAGTAGGTTGGTGGTGTGATGGCTGTGAATGTAGTACGTTGGTGGTGTGATGGCTGTGAATGTAGTATGCTAGTGGTGTGATGGCTGTGAATGTAGTAGGTTGGTGGTGTTATGGCTGTGAATGTAGTAGGTTGGTGATGTGATGGCTGTGAAAATAGTATGCTAGTGGTGTAAAGGCTGTGAATGTAGTATGCTAGTGGTGTGATTGCTGTGAATGTAGTAGGTTGGTGGTGTGACGGCTGTGAATGCAGTATGCTAGTGGTGTGATGGCTGTGAATGTAGTACATTGGTGGTGTGATGGCTTTGAATGTAGTATGCTAGTGGTGTGATGGCTGTGAATGTAGTATGCTAGTGGTGTGATGGCTGTGAATGTAGTATGCTAGTGGTGTGATGGCTGTGAATGTAGTAGGTTGGTGGTGTGATGGCTGTGAATGTAGTATGCTAGTGGTGTGATGGCTGTGAATGTAGTAGGTTGGTGGTGTGATGGCTGTGAATGTAGTATGCTAGTGGTGTGATGGCTGTGAATGTAGTATGCTAGTGGTGTGATGGCTGTGAATGTAGTAGGTTGGTGGTGTGATGGCTGTGAATGTAGTATGCTAGTGGTGTGATGGCTGTGAATGTAGTATGCTAGTGGTGTGATGGCTGTGAATGTAGTAGGTTGGTGGTTTGATGGCTGTGAATGTAGTATGCTAGTGGTGTGATGGCTGTGAATGTAGTAGGTTGTTGGTGTGATGGCTGTGAATGTAGTAGGTTGGTGGTGTGATGGCTGTGAATGTAGTAGGTTAGTGGTGTGATGGCTGTGAATGTAGTACGTTCGTGGTGTGATGGCTGTGAATGTAGTATGCTAGTGGTGTGATGGCTGTGAATGTATTAGGTTGGTGGTGTGATGGCTGTGAATGTAGTAGGTTGGTGGTGTGACGGCTGTGAATGTAGCAGGTTGGTGGTGTGATGGCTGTGAATGTAGTACGTTGGTGGTGTGATGGCTGTGAATGTAGTATGCTAGTGGTGTGATGGCTGTGAATGTAGTAGGTTGGTGGTGTGACGGCTGTGAATGCAGTATGCTAGTGGTGTGATGGCTGTGAATGTAGTAGGTTGGTGGTGTGATGGCTGTGAATGTAGTATGCTAGTGGTGTGACAGCTGTGAATGTAGTAGGTTGGTGGTGTGATGGCTGTGAATGTAGTATGCTAGTGGTGTGATGGCTGTGAATGTAGTAGGTTGGTGGTGTGATGGCTGTGAATGTAGTATGCTAGTGGTGTGATGGCTGTGAATGTAGTAGGTTGGTGGTGTGACGGCTGTGAATGCAGTATGCTAGTGGTGTGATGGCTGTGAATGTAGTACATTGGTGGTGTGATGGCTTTGAATGTAGTATGCTAGTGGTGTGATGGCTGTGAATGTAGTATGCTAGTGGTGTGATGGCTGTGAATGTAGTATGCTAGTGGTGTGATGGCTGTGAATGTAGTAGGTTGGTGGTGTGATAGCTGTGAATGTAGTATGCTAGTGGTGTGATGGCTGTGAATGTAGTACATTGGTGGTGTGATGGCTTTGAATGTAGTATGCTAGTGGTGTGATGGCTGTGAATGTAGTATGCTAGTGGTGTGATGGCTGTGAATGTAGTATGCTAGTGGTGTGATGGCTGTGAATGTAGTAGGTTGGTGGTGTGATGGCTGTGAATGTAGTATGCTAGTGGTGTGATGGCTGTGAATGTAGTAGGTTGGTGGTGTGATGGCTGTGAATGTAGTATGCTAGTGGTGTGACAGCTTTGAATGTAGTAGGTTGGTGGTGTGATGACTGTGAATGTAGTATGCTAGTGGTGTGATGGCTGTGAATGTAGTAGGTTGGTGGTGTGATGGCTGTGAATGTAGTATGCTAGTGGTGTGATGGCTGTGAATGTAGTAGGTTGGTGGTGTGATGGCTGTGAATGTAGTATGCTAGTGGTGTGATGGCTGTGAATGTAGTATGCTAGTGGTGTGATGGCTGTGAATGTAGTAGGTTGGTGGTTTGATGGCTGTGAATGTAGTATGCTAGTGGTGTAAAGGCTGTGAATGTAGTAGGTTGTTGGTGTGATGGCTGTGAATGTAGTAGGTTGGTGGTGTGATGGCTGTGAATGTAGTAGGTTGGTGGTGTGATGGCTGTGAATGTAGTACGTTGGTGGTGTGATGGCTATGAATGTAGTATGCTAGTGGTGTGATGGCTGTGAATGTATTAGGTTGTTGGTGTGATGGCTGTGAATGTAGTAGGTTGGTGGTGTGATGGCTGTGAATGTAGTATGCTAGTGGTGTGATGGCTGTGAATGTAGTAGGTTAGTGGTGTGATGGCTGTGAATGTAGTATGCTAGTGGTGTGATGGCTGTGATTGTAGTATGCTAGTGGTGTGATGGCTGTGAATGTAGTAGGTTGGTGGTATGATGGCTGTGAATGTATTAGGTTGGTGGTGTGATGGCTGTGAATGTAGTAGGTTCGTGGTGTGATGGCTGTGAATTTAGTAGGTTGGTGGTGTGATGGCTGTGAATGTAGTAGGTTGGTGGTGTGATGGCTGTGAATGTGGTATGTTGGTGGTGTGATGGCTGTGAATGTAGTATGCTAGTGGTGTGATGGCTGTGAATGTAGTAGGTTGGTGGTGTGATGGCTGTGAATGTAGTACATTGGTGGTGTGATGGCTATGAATGTAGTATGCTAGTAATGTGATGGCTGTGAATGTTGTAGGTTGGTGGTGTGATGGCTGTGAATGTAGTAGGTTGGTTGTCTGATGGCTGTGAAAATAGTATGCTAGTGGTGTGATGGCTGTAAATGTAGTATGCTAGTGGTGTAAAGGCTGTGAATGTAGTAGGTTGTTGGTGTGATGGCTGTGAATGTAGTAGGTTGGTGGTGTGATGGCTGTGAATGTAGTAGGTTGGTGGTGTGATGGCTGTGAATGTAGTATGCTAGTGGTGTGATGGCTGTGAATTTATTAGGTTGGTGGTGTGATGGCTGTGAATGTAGTAGGTTGGTGGTGTGATGGCTGTGAATGTAGCAGGTTGGTGGTGTGATGGCTGTGAAAATAGTATGCTAGTGGTGTGATGGCTATGAATGTAGTATGCTAGTGGTGTAAAGGCTGTGAATGTAGTAGGTTGGTGGTGTGATGGCTGTGCATGTAGTAGGTTGGTGGTGTGATGGCTGTGAATGTAGTAGGTTGGTGGTGTGATGGCTGTGAATGTAGTACGTTGGTGGTGTGATGGCTGTGAATGTAGTATGCTAGTGGTGTGATGGCTATGAATGTAGTATGCTAGTAATGTGATGGCTGTGAATGTTGTAGGTTGGTGGTGTGATGGCTGTGAATGTAGTAGGTTGGTTGTCTGATGGCTGTGAAAATAGTATGCTAGTGGTGTGATGGCTGTGAATGTAGTATACTAGTGGTGTAAAGGCTGTGAATGTAGTAGGTTGTTGGTGTGATGGCTGTGAATGTAGTAGGTTGGTGGTGTGATGGCTGTGAATGTAGTAGGTTGGTGGTGTGATGGCTGTGAATGTAGTATGCTAGTGGTGTGATGGCTGTGAATTTATTAGGTTGGTGGTGTGATGGCTGTGAATGTAGTAGGTTGGTGGTGTGATGGCTGTGAATGTAGCAGGTTGGTGGTGTGATGGCTGTGAAAATAATATGCTAGTGGTGTGATGGCTATGAATGTAGTATGCTAGTGGTGTAAAGGCTGTGAATGTAGTAGGTTGGTGGTGTGATGGCTGTGCATGTAGTAGGTTGGTGGTGTGATGGCTGTGAATGTAGTAGGTTGGTGGTGTGATGGCTGTGAATGTAGTACGTTGGTGGTGTGATGGCTGTGAATGTAGTATGCTAGTGGTGTGATGGCTGTGAATGTATTAGGTTGGTGGTGTGATGGCTGTGAATGTAGTAGGTTGGTGGTGTGATGGCTGTGAAAATAGTATGCTAGTGGTGTGATGGCTGTTTATGTAGTAGGTTGGTGGTGTGATGGCTTTGAAAGTGGTATGTTGTTAGTGTGATGGCTGTGAATGTAGTATGCTAGTGGTGTGATGGCTGTGAATGTATTAGGTTGGTGCTGTGATGGCTGTGAATGTAGTAGGTTGGTGGTGTGATGGCTGTGAATGTAGTACGTTGGTGGTGTGATGGCTGTGAATGTAGTATGCTAGTGGTGTGATGGCTGTGAATGTAGTAGGTTGGTGGTGTTATGGCTGTGAATGTAGTAGGTTGGTGATGTGATGGCTGTGAAAATAGTATGCTAGTGGTGTAAAGGCTGTGAATGTAGTATGCTAGTGGTGTAAAGGCTGTGAATGTAGTAGGTTGGTGGTGTGATGACTGTGAATGTAGTAGGTTGGTGGTGTGATGACTGTGAATGTAGTAGGTTGGTGGTGTGATGGCTGTGAATGTAGTAGGTTGGTGGTGTGATGGCTGTGAATGTAGTATGTTGGTGGTGTGATGAATGTGAATGTAGTATGCTAGTGGTGTGATGGCTGTGAATGTATTAGGTTGGTGGTGTGATGGCTGTGAATGTAGTAGGTTGGTGGTGTGATGGCTGTGAATGTAGTAGGTTGGTGGTGTGATGGCTGTGAAAATAGTATGCTAGTGGTGTGATGGCTGTGAATGTAGTATGCTAGTGGTGTAAAGGCTGTGAATGTAGTAGGTTGGTGGTGTGATGACTGTGAATGTAGTAGGTTGGTGGTGTGATGACTGTGAATGTAGTAGGTTGGTGGTGTGATGGCTGTGAATGTAGTAGGTTGGTGGTGTGATGGCTTTCAATGTATTAGGTTGGTGGTGTGATTTCTGTGAATGTAGTACGTTGGTGGTGTGATGGCTGTGAAAATAGTATGCTAGTGGTGTGATGGCTGTGAATGTAGTATGCTAGTGGTGTGATGGCCTTGAATGTAGTAGGTTGGTGGATGGATGGCTGTGAATGTAGTAGGTTGGTGGTGTGATGGCTATGAATGTAGTAGGTTGGTTGTGTGATGGCTGTGAATGTAGTAGGTTGGTGGTGTGATGCTGTGAATGTATTAGGTTGGTGGTGTGATGGCTGTGAATGTAGTAGGTTGGTGGTGTGATGGCTGTGAATGTAGTAGGTTGGTGGTGTGATGGCTGTGAATGTAGTATGTTGGTGGTGTGAAGGCTGTGAATGTAGTATGCTAGTGGTGTGATGGCTGTGAATGTAGTATGCTAGTGGTGTGATGGCTGTGAATGTAGTATGCTAGTGGTGTAAAGGCTGTGAATGTAGTAGGTTGTTGGTGTGATGGCTGTGAATGTAGTAGGTTGGTGGTGTGATGGCTGTGAATGTAGTAGGTTGGTGGTGTGATGGCTGTGAATGTAGTATGCTAGTGGTGTGATGGCTGTGAATTTATTAGGTTGGTGGTGTGATGGCTGTGAATTTAGTAGGTTGGTGGTGTGATGGCTGTGAATGTAGCAGGTTGGTGGTGTGATGGCTGTGAAAATAGTATGCTAGTGGTGTGATGGCTATGAATGTAGTATGCTAGTGGTGTAAAGGCTGTGAATGTAGTAGGTTGGTATTGTGATGGCTGTGCATGTAGTAGGTTGTTGGTGTGATGGCTGTGAATGTAGTAGGTTGGTGGTGTGATGGCTGTGAATGTAGTACGTTGGTGGTGTGATGGCTGTGAATGTAGTATGCTAGTGGTGTGATGGCTATGAATGTAGTATGCTAGTAATGTGATGGCTGTGAATGTTGTAGGTTGGTGGTGTGATGGCTGTGAATGTAGTAGGTTGGTTGTCTGATGGCTGTGAAAATAGTATGCTAGTGGTGTGATGGCTGTGAATGTAGTATACTAGTGGTGTAAAGGCTGTGAATGTAGTAGGTTGTTGGTGTGATGGCTGTGAATGTAGTAGGTTGGTGGTGTGATGGCTATGAATGTAGTAGGTTGGTGGTGTGATGGCTGTGAATGTAGTATGCTAGTGGTGTGATGGCTGTGAATTTATTAGGTTGGTGGTGTGATGGCTGTGAATGTAGTAGGTTGGTGGTGTGATGGCTGTGAATGTAGCAGGTTGGTGGTGTGATGGCTGTGAAAATAGTATGCTAGTGGTGTGATGGCTATGAATGTAGTATGCTAGTGGTGTAAAGGCTGTGAATGTAGTAGGTTGGTGGTGTGATGGCTGTGCATGTAGTAGGTTGGTGGTGTGATGGCTGTGAATGTAGTAGGTTGGTGGTGTGATGGCTGTGAATGTAGTACGTTGGTGGTGTGATGGCTGTGAATGTAGTATGCTAGTGGTGTGACGGCTGTGAATGTATTAGGTTGGTGGTGTGATGGCTGTGAATGTAGTAGGTTGGTGGTGTGATGGCTGTGAAAATAGTATGCTAGTGGTGTGATGGCTGTTTATGTAGTAGGTTGGTGGTGTGATGGTTGTGAATGTGGTATGTTGTTAGTGTGATGGCTGTGAATGTAGTATGCTAGTGGTGTGATGGCTGTGAATGTATTAGGTTGGTGCTGTGATGGCTGTGAATGTAGTAGGTTGGTGGTGTGATGGCTGTGAATGTAGTACGTTGGTGGTGTGATGGCTGTGAATGTAGTATGCTAGTGGTGTGATGGCTGTGAATGTAGTAGGTTGGTGGTGTTATGGCTGTGAATGTAGTATGCTAGTGGTGTGATGGCTGTGAATGTAGTATGCTAGTGGTGTGATGGCTGTGAATGTAGTATGCTAGTGGTGTAAAGGCTGTGAATGTAGTAGGTTGTTGGTGTGATGGCTGTGAATGTAGTAGGTTGGTGGTGTGATGGCTGTGAATGTAGTAGGTTGGTGGTGTGATGGCTGTGAATGTAGTATGCTAGTGGTGTGATGGCTGTGAATTTATTAGGTTGGTGGTGTGATGGCTGTGAATTTAGTAGGTTGGTGGTGTGATGGCTGTGAATGTAGCAGGTTGGTGGTGTGATGGCTGTGAAAATAGTATGCTAGTGGTGTGATGGCTATGAATGTAGTATGCTAGTGGTGTAAAGGCTGTGAATGTAGTAGGTTGGTATTGTGATGGCTGTGCATGTAGTAGGTTGTTGGTGTGATGGCTGTGAATGTAGTAGGTTGGTGGTGTGATGGCTGTGAATGTAGTACGTTGGTGGTGTGATGGCTGTGAATGTAGAATGCTAGTGGTGTGATGGCTATGAATGTAGTATGCTAGTAATGTGATGGCTGTGAATGTTGTAGGTTGGTGGTGTGATGGCTGTGAATGTAGTAGGTTGGTTGTCTGATGGCTGTGAAAATAGTATGCTAGTGGTGTGATGGCTGTGAATGTAGTATACTAGTGGTGTAAAGGCTGTGAATGTAGTAGGTTGTTGGTGTGATGGCTGTGAATGTAGTAGGTTGGTGGTGTGATGGCTATGAATGTAGTAGGTTGGTGGTGTGATGGCTGTGAATGTAGTATGCTAGTGGTGTGATGGCTGTGAATTTATTAGGTTGGTGGTGTGATGGCTGTGAATGTAGTAGGTTGGTGGTGTGATGGCTGTGAATGTAGCAGGTTGGTGGTGTGATGGCTGTGAAAATAGTATGCTAGTGGTGTGATGGCTATGAATGTAGTATGCTAGTGGTGTAAAGGCTGTGAATGTAGTAGGTTGGTGGTGTGATGGCTGTGCATGTAGTAGGTTGGTGGTGTGATGGCTGTGAATGTAGTAGGTTGGTGGTGTGATGGCTGTGAATGTAGTACGTTGGTGGTGTGATGGCTGTGAATGTAGTATGCTAGTGGTGTGACGGCTGTGAATGTATTAGGTTGGTGGTGTGATGGCTGTGAATGTAGTAGGTTGGTGGTGTGATGGCTGTGAAAATAGTATGCTAGTGGTGTGATGGCTGTTTATGTAGTAGGTTGGTGGTGTGATGGTTGTGAATGTGGTATGTTGTTAGTGTGATGGCTGTGAATGTAGTATGCTAGTGGTGTGATGGCTGTGAATGTATTAGGTTGGTGCTGTGATGGCTGTGAATGTAGTAGGTTGGTGGTGTGATGGCTGTGAATGTAGTACGTTGGTGGTGTGATGGCTGTGAATGTAGTATGCTAGTGGTGTGATGGCTGTGAATGTAGTAGGTTGGTGGTGTTATGGCTGTGAATGTAGTAGGTTGGTGATGTGATGGCTGTGAAAATAGTATGCTAGTGGTGTAAAGGCTGTGAATGTAGTAGGTTGGTGGTGTGATGGCTCTGAATGTAGTAGGTTGGTGGTGTGATGGCTGTGAATGTAGTATGTTGGTGGTGTGATGGCTGTGAATGTAGTAGGTTGGTGGTGTGATGGCTGTGAATGTAGTACGTTGGTGGTGTGATGGCTGTGAATGTAGTATGCTAGTGGTGTGATGGCTATGAATGTAGTATGCTAGTAATGTGATGGCTGTGAATGTAGTAGGTTGGTGGTGTGATGGCTGTGAAAATAGTATGCTAGTGGTGTGATGGCTGTTTATGTAGTAGGTTGGTGGTGTGATGGCTGTGAATGTGGTATGTTGTTAGTGTGATGGCTGTGAATGTAGTATGCTAGTGGTGTGATGGCTGTGAATGTATTAGGTTGGTGCTGTGATGGCTGTGAATGTAGTAGGTTGGTGGTGTGATGGCTGTGAATGTAGTACGTTGGTGGTGTGATGGCTGTGAATGTAGTATGCTAGTGGTGTGATGGCTGTGAATGTAGTAGGTTGGTGGTGTTATGGCTGTGAATGTAGTAGGTTGGTGATGTGATGGCTGTGAAAATAGTATGCTAGTGGTGTAAAGGCTGTGAATGTAGTAGGTTGGTGGTGTGATGGCTGTGAATGTAGTAGGTTGGTGGTGTGATGGCTGTGAATGTAGTATGTTGGTGGTGTGATGGCTGTGAATGTAGTATGCTAGTGGTGTGATGGCTGTGAATGTAGTAGGTTGGTGGTGTGATGGCTGTGAATGTAGTAGGTTGGTGGTGTGATGGCTGTGAAAATAGTATGCTAGTGGTGTGATGGCTGTGAATGTAGTATGCTAGTGGTGTAAAGGCTGTGAATGTAGTATGTTGGTGGTGTGATGACTGTGAATGTAGTAGGTTGGTGGTGTGATGACTGTGAATGTAGTAGGTTGGTGGTGTGATGGCTGTGAATGTAGTAGGTTGGTGGTGTGATGGCTTTGAATGTATTAGGTTGGTGGTGTGATTTCTGTGAATGTAGTACGTTGGTGGTGTGATGGCTGTGAAAATAGTATGCTAGTGGTGTGATGGCTGTGAATGTAGTATGCTAGTGGTGTGATGGCCTTGAATGTAGTAGGTTGGTGGATGGATGGCTGTGAATGTAGTAGGTTGGTGGTGTGATGGCTATGAATGTAGTAGGTTGGTTGTGTGATGGCTGTGAATGTAGTAGGTTGGTGGTGTGATGCTGTGAATGTATTAGGTTGGTGGTGTGATGGCTGTGAATGTAGTAGGTTGGTGGTGTGATGGCTGTGAATGTAGTAGGTTGGTGGTGTGATGGCTGTGAATGTAGTACGTTGGTGGTGTGAAGGCTGTGAATGTAGTATGCTAGTGGTGTGATGGCTGTGAATGTAGTATGCTAGTGGTGTGATGGCTGTGAATGTAGTATGCTAGTGGTGTAAATGCTGTGAATGTAGTAGGTTGTTGGTGTGATGGCTGTGAATGTAGTAGGTTGGTGGTGTGATGGCTGTGAATGTAGTAGGTTGGTGGTGTGATGGCTGTGAATGTAGTATGCTAGTGGTGTGATGGCTGTGAATTTATTAGGTTGGTGGTGTGATGGCTGTGAATGTAGTAGGTTGGTGGTGTGATGGCTGTGAATGTAGCAGGTTGGTGGTGTGATGGCTGTGAAAAAAGTATGCTATTGGTGTGATGGCTATGAATGTAGTATGCTAGTGGTGTAAAGGCTGTGAATGTAGTAGGTTGGTATTGTGATGGCTGTGCATGTAGTATGTTGTTGGTGTGATGGCTGTGAATGTAGTAGGTTGGTGGTGTGATGGCTGTGAATGTAGTACGTTGGTGGTGTGATGGCTGTGAATGTAGTATGCTAGTGGTGTGATGGCTATGAATGTAGTATGCTAGTAATGTGATGGCTGTGAATGTTGTAGGTTGGTGGTGTGATGGCTGTGAATGTAGTATGCTAGTGGTGTGATGGCTGTGAATGTAGTATGCTAGTGGTGTGATGGCTGTGAATGTAGTAGGTTGGTGGTTTGATGGCTGTGAATGTAGTATGCTAGTGGTGTAAAGGCTGTGAATGTAGTAGGTTGTTGGTGTGATGGCTGTGAATGTAGTAGGTTGGTGGTGTGATGGCTGTGAATGTAGTAGGTTGGTGGTGTGATGGCTGTGAATGTAGTACGTTGGTGGTGTGATGGCTATGAATGTAGTATGCTAGTGGTGTGATGGCTGTGAATGTATTAGGTTGTTGGTGTGATGGCTGTGAATGTAGTAGGTTGGTGGTGTGATGGCTGTGAATGTAGTATGCTAGTGGTGTGATGGCTGTGAATGTAGTAGGTTAGTGGTGTGATGGCTGTGAATGTAGTATGCTAGTGGTGTGATGGCTGTGATTGTAGTATGCTAGTGGTGTGATGGCTGTGAATGTAGTAGGTTGGTGGTATGATGGCTGTGAATGTATTAGGTTGGTGGTGTGATGGCTGTGAATGTAGTAGGTTCGTGGTGTGATGGCTGTGAATTTAGTAGGTTGGTGGTGTGATGGCTGTGAATGTAGTAGGTTGGTGGTGTGATGGCTGTGAATGTGGTATGTTGGTGGTGTGATGGCTGTGAATGTAGTATGCTAGTGGTGTGATGGCTGTGAATGTAGTAGGTTGGTGGTGTGATGGCTGTGAATGTAGTACATTGGTGGTGTGATGGCTATGAATGTAGTATGCTAGTAATGTGATGGCTGTGAATGTTGTAGGTTGGTGGTGTGATGGCTGTGAATGTAGTAGGTTGGTTGTCTGATGGCTGTGAAAATAGTATGCTAGTGGTGTGATGGCTGTAAATGTAGTATGCTAGTGGTGTAAAGGCTGTGAATGTAGTAGGTTGTTGGTGTGATGGCTGTGAATGTAGTAGGTTGGTGGTGTGATGGCTGTGAATGTAGTAGGTTGGTGGTGTGATGGCTGTGAATGTAGTATGCTAGTGGTGTGATGGCTGTGAATTTATTAGGTTGGTGGTGTGATGGCTGTGAATGTAGTAGGTTGGTGGTGTGATGGCTGTGAATGTAGCAGGTTGGTGGTGTGATGGCTGTGAAAATAGTATGCTAGTGGTGTGATGGCTATGAATGTAGTATGCTAGTGGTGTAAAGGCTGTGAATGTAGTAGGTTGGTGGTGTGATGGCTGTGCATGTAGTAGGTTGGTGGTGTGATGGCTGTGAATGTAGTAGGTTGGTGGTGTGATGGCTGTGAATGTAGTACGTTGGTGGTGTGATGGCTGTGAATGTAGTATGCTAGTGGTGTGATGGCTATGAATGTAGTATGCTAGTAATGTGATGGCTGTGAATGTTGTAGGTTGGTGGTGTGATGGCTGTGAATGTAGTAGGTTGGTTGTCTGATGGCTGTGAAAATAGTATGCTAGTGGTGTGATGGCTGTGAATGTAGTATACTAGTGGTGTAAAGGCTGTGAATGTAGTAGGTTGTTGGTGTGATGGCTGTGAATGTAGTAGGTTGGTGGTGTGATGGCTGTGAATGTAGTAGGTTGGTGGTGTGATGGCTGTGAATGTAGTATGCTAGTGGTGTGATGGCTGTGAATTTATTAGGTTGGTGGTGTGATGGCTGTGAATGTAGTAGGTTGGTGGTGTGATGGCTGTGAATGTAGCAGGTTGGTGGTGTGATGGCTGTGAAAATAATATGCTAGTGGTGTGATGGCTATGAATGTAGTATGCTAGTGGTGTAAAGGCTGTGAATGTAGTAGGTTGGTGGTGTGATGGCTGTGCATGTAGTAGGTTGGTGGTGTGATGGCTGTGAATGTAGTAGGTTGGTGGTGTGATGGCTGTGAATGTAGTACGTTGGTGGTGTGATGGCTGTGAATGTAGTATGCTAGTGGTGTGATGGCTGTGAATGTATTAGGTTGGTGGTGTGATGGCTGTGAATGTAGTAGGTTGGTGGTGTGATGGCTGTGAAAATAGTATGCTAGTGGTGTGATGGCTGTTTATGTAGTAGGTTGGTGGTGTGATGGCTTTGAAAGTGGTATGTTGTTAGTGTGATGGCTGTGAATGTAGTATGCTAGTGGTGTGATGGCTGTGAATGTATTAGGTTGGTGCTGTGATGGCTGTGAATGTAGTAGGTTGGTGGTGTGATGGCTGTGAATGTAGTACGTTGGTGGTGTGATGGCTGTGAATGTAGTATGCTAGTGGTGTGATGGCTGTGAATGTAGTAGGTTGGTGGTGTTATGGCTGTGAATGTAGTAGGTTGGTGATGTGATGGCTGTGAAAATAGTATGCTAGTGGTGTAAAGGCTGTGAATGTAGTATGCTAGTGGTGTAAAGGCTGTGAATGTAGTAGGTTGGTGGTGTGATGACTGTGAATGTAGTAGGTTGGTGGTGTGATGACTGTGAATGTAGTAGGTTGGTGGTGTGATGGCTGTGAATGTAGTAGGTTGGTGGTGTGATGGCTGTGAATGTAGTATGTTGGTGGTGTGATGAATGTGAATGTAGTATGCTAGTGGTGTGATGGCTGTGAATGTATTAGGTTGGTGGTGTGATGGCTGTGAATGTAGTAGGTTGGTGGTGTGATGGCTGTGAATGTAGTAGGTTGGTGGTGTGATGGCTGTGAAAATAGTATGCTAGTGGTGTGATGGCTGTGAATGTAGTATGCTAGTGGTGTAAAGGCTGTGAATGTAGTAGGTTGGTGGTGTGATGACTGTGAATGTAGTAGGTTGGTGGTGTGATGACTGTGAATGTAGTAGGTTGGTGGTGTGATGGCTGTGAATGTAGTAGGTTGGTGGTGTGATGGCTTTGAATGTATTAGGTTGGTGGTGTGATTTCTGTGAATGTAGTACGTTGGTGGTGTGATGGCTGTGAAAATAGTATGCTAGTGGTGTGATGGCTGTGAATGTAGTATGCTAGTGGTGTGATGGCCTTGAATGTAGTAGGTTGGTGGATGGATGGCTGTGAATGTAGTAGGTTGGTGGTGTGATGGCTATGAATGTAGTAGGTTGGTTGTGTGATGGCTGTGAATGTAGTAGGTTGGTGGTGTGATGCTGTGAATGTATTAGGTTGGTGGTGTGATGGCTGTGAATGTAGTAGGTTGGTGGTGTGATGGCTGTGAATGTAGTAGGTTGGTGGTGTGATGGCTGTGAATGTAGTACGTTGGTGGTGTGAAGGCTGTGAATGTAGTATGCTAGTGGTGTGATGGCTGTGAATGTAGTATGCTAGTGGTGTGATGGCTGTGAATGTAGTATGCTAGTGGTGTAAAGGCTGTGAATGTAGTAGGTTGTTGGTGTGATGGCTGTGAATGTAGTAGGTTGGTGGTGTGATGGCTGTGAATGTAGTAGGTTGGTGGTGTGATGGCTGTGAATGTAGTATGCTAGTGGTGTGATGGCTGTGAATTTATTAGGTTGGTGGTGTGATGGCTGTGAATTTAGTAGGTTGGTGGTGTGATGGCTGTGAATGTAGCAGGTTGGTGGTGTGATGGCTGTGAAAATAGTATGCTAGTGGTGTGATGGCTATGAATGTAGTATGCTAGTGGTGTAAAGGCTGTGAATGTAGTAGGTTGGTATTGTGATGGCTGTGCATGTAGTAGGTTGTTGGTGTGATGGCTGTGAATGTAGTAGGTTGGTGGTGTGATGGCTGTGAATGTAGTACGTTGGTGGTGTGATGGCTGTGAATGTAGTATGCTAGTGGTGTGATGGCTATGAATGTAGTATGCTAGTAATGTGATGGCTGTGAATGTTGTAGGTTGGTGGTGTGATGGCTGTGAATGTAGTAGGTTGGTTGTCTGATGGCTGTGAAAATAGTATGCTAGTGGTGTGATGGCTGTGAATGTAGTATACTAGTGGTGTAAAGGCTGTGAATGTAGTAGGTTGTTGGTGTGATGGCTGTGAATGTAGTAGGTTGGTGGTGTGATGGCTATGAATGTAGTAGGTTGGTGGTGTGATGGCTGTGAATGTAGTATGCTAGTGGTGTGATGGCTGTGAATTTATTAGGTTGGTGGTGTGATGGCTGTGAATGTAGTAGGTTGGTGGTGTGATGGCTGTGAATGTAGCAGGTTGGTGGTGTGATGGCTGTGAAAATAGTATGCTAGTGGTGTGATGGCTATGAATGTAGTATACTAGTGGTGTAAAGGCTGTGAATGTAGTAGGTTGGTGGTGTGATGGCTGTGCATGTAGTAGGTTGGTGGTGTGATGGCTGTGAATGTAGTAGGTTGGTGGTGTGATGGCTGTGAATGTAGTACGTTGGTGGTGTGATGGCTGTGAATGTAGTATGCTAGTGGTGTGACGGCTGTGAATGTATTAGGTTGGTGGTGTGATGGCTGTGAATGTAGTAGGTTGGTGGTGTGATGGCTGTGAAAATAGTATGCTAGTGGTGTGATGGCTGTTTATGTAGTAGGTTGGTGGTGTGATGGTTGTGAATGTGGTATGTTGTTAGTGTGATGGCTGTGAATGTAGTATGCTAGTGGTGTGATGGCTGTGAATGTATTAGGTTGGTGCTGTGATGGCTGTGAATGTAGTAGGTTGGTGGTGTGATGGCTGTGAATGTAGTACGTTGGTGGTGTGATGGCTGTGAATGTAGTATGCTAGTGGTGTGATGGCTGTGAATGTAGTAGGTTGGTGGTGTTATGGCTGTGAATGTAGTATGCTAGTGGTGTGATGGCTGTGAATGTAGTATGCTAGTGGTGTGATGGCTGTGAATGTAGTATGCTAGTGGTGTAAAGGCTGTGAATGTAGTAGGTTGTTGGTGTGATGGCTGTGAATGTAGTAGGTTGGTGGTGTGATGGCTGTGAATGTAGTAGGTTGGTGGTGTGATGGCTGTGAATGTAGTATGCTAGTGGTGTGATGGCTGTGAATTTATTAGGTTGGTGGTGTGATGGCTGTGAATTTAGTAGGTTGGTGGTGTGATGGCTGTGAATGTAGCAGGTTGGTGGTGTGATGGCTGTGAAAATAGTATGCTAGTGGTGTGATGGCTATGAATGTAGTATGCTAGTGGTGTAAAGGCTGTGAATGTAGTAGGTTGGTATTGTGATGGCTGTGCATGTAGTAGGTTGTTGGTGTGATGGCTGTGAATGTAGTAGGTTGGTGGTGTGATGGCTGTGAATGTAGTACGTTGGTGGTGTGATGGCTGTGAATGTAGTATGCTAGTGGTGTGATGGCTATGAATGTAGTATGCTAGTAATGTGATGGCTGTGAATGTTGTAGGTTGGTGGTGTGATGGCTGTGAATGTAGTAGGTTGGTTGTCTGATGGCTGTGAAAATAGTATGCTAGTGGTGTGATGGCTGTGAATGTAGTATACTAGTGGTGTAAAGGCTGTGAATGTAGTAGGTTGTTGGTGTGATGGCTGTGAATGTAGTAGGTTGGTGGTGTGATGGCTATGAATGTAGTAGGTTGGTGGTGTGATGGCTGTGAATGTAGTATGCTAGTGGTGTGATGGCTGTGAATTTATTAGGTTGGTGGTGTGATGGCTGTGAATGTAGTAGGTTGGTGGTGTGATGGCTGTGAATGTAGCAGGTTGGTGGTGTGATGGCTGTGAAAATAGTATGCTAGTGGTGTGATGGCTATGAATGTAGTATGCTAGTGGTGTAAAGGCTGTGAATGTAGTAGGTTGGTGGTGTGATGGCTGTGCATGTAGTAGGTTGGTGGTGTGATGGCTGTGAATGTAGTAGGTTGGTGGTGTGATGGCTGTGAATGTAGTACGTTGGTGGTGTGATGGCTGTGAATGTAGTATGCTAGTGGTGTGACGGCTGTGAATGTATTAGGTTGGTGGTGTGATGGCTGTGAATGTAGTAGGTTGGTGGTGTGATGGCTGTGAAAATAGTATGCTAGTGGTGTGATGGCTGTTTATGTAGTAGGTTGGTGGTGTGATGGTTGTGAATGTGGTATGTTGTTAGTGTGATGGCTGTGAATGTAGTATGCTAGTGGTGTGATGGCTGTGAATGTATTAGGTTGGTGCTGTGATGGCTGTGAATGTAGTAGGTTGGTGGTGTGATGGCTGTGAATGTAGTACGTTGGTGGTGTGATGGCTGTGAATGTAGTATGCTAGTGGTGTGATGGCTGTGAATGTAGTAGGTTGGTGGTGTTATGGCTGTGAATGTAGTAGGTTGGTGATGTGATGGCTGTGAAAATAGTATGCTAGTGGTGTAAAGGCTGTGAATGTAGTAGGTTGGTGGTGTGATGGCTCTGAATGTAGTAGGTTGGTGGTGTGATGGCTGTGAATGTAGTATGTTGGTGGTGTGATGGCTGTGAATGTAGTAGGTTGGTGGTGTGATGGCTGTGAATGTAGTACGTTGGTGGTGTGATGGCTGTGAATGTAGTATGCTAGTGGTGTGATGGCTATGAATGTAGTATGCTAGTAATGTGATGGCTGTGAATGTAGTAGGTTGGTGGTGTGATGGCTGTGAAAATAGTATGCTAGTGGTGTGATGGCTGTTTATGTAGTAGGTTGGTGGTGTGATGGCTGTGAATGTGGTATGTTGTTAGTGTGATGGCTGTGAATGTAGTATGCTAGTGGTGTGATGGCTGTGAATGTATTAGGTTGGTGCTGTGATGGCTGTGAATGTAGTAGGTTGGTGGTGTGATGGCTGTGAATGTAGTACGTTGGTGGTGTGATGGCTGTGAATGTAGTATGCTAGTGGTGTGATGGCTGTGAATGTAGTAGGTTGGTGGTGTTATGGCTGTGAATGTAGTAGGTTGGTGATGTGATGGCTGTGAAAATAGTATGCTAGTGGTGTAAAGGCTGTGAATGTAGTAGGTTGGTGGTGTGATGGCTGTGAATGTAGTAGGTTGGTGGTGTGATGGCTGTGAATGTAGTATGTTGGTGGTGTGATGGCTGTGAATGTAGTATGCTAGTGGTGTGATGGCTGTGAATGTAGTAGGTTGGTGGTGTGATGGCTGTGAATGTAGTAGGTTGGTGGTGTGATGGCTGTGAAAATAGTATGCTAGTGGTGTGATGGCTGTGAATGTAGTATGCTAGTGGTGTAAAGGCTGTGAATGTAGTATGTTGGTGGTGTGATGACTGTGAATGTAGTAGGTTGGTGGTGTGATGACTGTGAATGTAGTAGGTTGGTGGTGTGATGGCTGTGAATGTAGTAGGTTGGTGGTGTGATGGCTTTGAATGTATTAGGTTGGTGGTGTGATTTCTGTGAATGTAGTACGTTGGTGGTGTGATGGCTGTGAAAATAGTATGCTAGTGGTGTGATGGCTGTGAATGTAGTATGCTAGTGGTGTGATGGCCTTGAATGTAGTAGGTTGGTGGATGGATGGCTGTGAATGTAGTAGGTTGGTGGTGTGATGGCTATGAATGTAGTAGGTTGGTTGTGTGATGGCTGTGAATGTAGTAGGTTGGTGGTGTGATGCTGTGAATGTATTAGGTTGGTGGTGTGATGGCTGTGAATGTAGTAGGTTGGTGGTGTGATGGCTGTGAATGTAGTAGGTTGGTGGTGTGATGGCTGTGAATGTAGTACGTTGGTGGTGTGAAGGCTGTGAATGTAGTATGCTAGTGGTGTGATGGCTGTGAATGTAGTATGCTAGTGGTGTGATGGCTGTGAATGTAGTATGCTAGTGGTGTAAATGCTGTGAATGTAGTAGGTTGTTGGTGTGATGGCTGTGAATGTAGTAGGTTGGTGGTGTGATGGCTGTGAATGTAGTAGGTTGGTGGTGTGATGGCTGTGAATGTAGTATGCTAGTGGTGTGATGGCTGTGAATTTATTAGGTTGGTGGTGTGATGGCTGTGAATGTAGTAGGTTGGTGGTGTGATGGCTGTGAATGTAGCAGGTTGGTGGTGTGATGGCTGTGAAAAAAGTATGCTATTGGTGTGATGGCTATGAATGTAGTATGCTAGTGGTGTAAAGGCTGTGAATGTAGTAGGTTGGTATTGTGATGGCTGTGCATGTAGTATGTTGTTGGTGTGATGGCTGTGAATGTAGTAGGTTGGTGGTGTGATGGCTGTGAATGTAGTACGTTGGTGGTGTGATGGCTGTGAATGTAGTATGCTAGTGGTGTGATGGCTATGAATGTAGTATGCTAGTAATGTGATGGCTGTGAATGTTGTAGGTTGGTGGTGTGATGGCTGTGAATGTAGTAGGTTGGTTGTCTGATGGCTGTGAAAATAGTATGCTAGTGGTGTGATGGCTGTGAATGTAGTATACTAGTGGTGTAAAGGCTGTGAATGTAGTAGGTTGTTGGTGTGATGGCTGTGAATGTAGTAGGTTGGTGGTGTGATGGCTGTGAATGTAGTATGCTAGTGGTGTGATGGCTGTGAATTTATTAGGTTGGTGGTGTGATGGCTGTGAATGTAGTAGGTTGGTGGTGTGATGGCTGTGAATGTAGCAGGTTGGTGGTGTGATGGCTGTGAAAATAGTATGCTAGTGGTGTGATGGCTATGAATGTAGTATGCTAGTGGTGTAAAGGCTGTGAATGTAGTAGGTTGGTGGTGTGATGGCTGTGCATGTAGTAGGTTGGTGGTGTGATGGCTGTGAATGTAGTAGGTTGGTGGTGTGATGGCTGTGAATGTAGTACGTTGGTGGTGTGATGGCTGTGAATGTAGTATGCTAGTGGTGTGACGGCTGTGAATGTATTAGGTTGGTGGTGTAATGGCTGTGAATGTAGTAGGTTGGTGGTGTGATGGCTGTGAAAATAGTATGCTAGTGGTGTGATGGCTGTTTATGTAGTAGGTTGGTGGTGTGATGGCTGTGAATGTGGTATGTTGTTAGTGTGATGGCTGTGAATGTAGTATGCTAGTGGTGTGATGGCTGTGAATGTATTAGGTTGGTGCTGTGATGGCTGTGAATGTAGTAGGTTGGTGGTGTGATGGCTGTGAATGTAGTACGTTGGTGGTGTGATGGCTGTGAATGTAGTATGCTAGTGGTGTGATGGCTGTGAATGTAGTAGGTTGGTGGTGTTATGGCTGTGAATGTAGTAGGTTGGTGATGTGATGGCTGTGAAAATAGTATGCTAGTGGTGTAAAGGCTGTGAATGTAGTAGGTTGGTGGTGTGATGGCTCTGAATGTAGTAGGTTGGTGGTGTGATGGCTGTGAATGTAGTATGTTGGTGGTGTGATGGCTGTGAATGTAGTATGCTAGTGGTGTGATGGCTGTGAATGTATTAGGTTGGTGGTGTGATGGCTGTGAATGTAGTAGGTTGGTGGTGTGATGGCTGTGAATGTAGTAGGTTGGTGGTGTGATGGCTGTGAAAATAGTATGCTAGTGGTGTGATGGCTGTGAATGTAGTATGCTAGTGGTGTAAAGGCTGTGAATGTAGTAGGTTGGTGGTGTGATGACTGTGAATGTAGTAGGTTGGTGGTGTGATGACTGTGAATGTAGTAGGTTGGTGGTGTGATGGCTGTGAATGTAGTAGGTTGGTGGTGTGATGGCTTTGAATGTATTAGGTTGGTGGTGTGATTTCTGTGAATGTAGTACGTTGGTGGTGTGATGGCTGTGAAAATAGTATGCTAGTGGTGTGATGGCTGTGAATGTAGTATGCTAGTGGTGTGATGGCCTTGAATGTAGTAGGTTGGTGGATGGATGGCTGTGAATGTAGTAGGTTGGTGGTGTGATGGCTATGAATGTAGTAGGTTGGTTGTGTGATGGCTGTGAATGTAGTAGGTTGGTGGTGTGATGCTGTGAATGTATTAGGTTGGTGGTGTGATGGCTGTGAATGTAGTAGGTTGGTGGTGTGATGGCTGTGAATGTAGTAGGTTGGTGGTGTGATGGCTGTGAATGTAGTACGTTGGTGGTGTGAAGGCTGTGAATGTAGTATGCTAGTGGTGTGATGGCTGTGAATGTAGTATGCTAGTGGTGTGATGGCTGTGAATGTAGTATGCTAGTGGTGTAAAGGCTGTGAATGTAGTAGGTTGTTGGTGTAATGGCTGTGAATGTAGTAGGTTGGTGGTGTGATGGCTGTGAATGTAGTAGGTTGGTGGTGTGATGGCTGTGAATGTAGTATGCTAGTGGTGTGATGGCTGTGAATTTATTAGGTTGGTGGTGTGATGGCTGTGAATTTAGTAGGTTGGTGGTGTGATGGCTGTGAATGTAGCAGGTTGGTGGTGTGATGGCTGTGAAAATAGTATGCTAGTGGTGTGATGGCTATGAATGTAGTATGCTAGTGGTGTAAAGGCTGTGAATGTAGTAGGTTGGTATTGTGATGGCTGTGCATGTAGTAGGTTGTTGGTGTGATGGCTGTGAATGTAGTAGGTTGGTGGTGTGATGGCTGTGAATGTAGTACGTTGGTGGTGTGATGGCTGTGAATGTAGTATGCTAGTGGTGTGATGGCTATGAATGTAGTATGCTAGTAATGTGATGGCTGTGAATGTTGTAGGTTGGTGGTGTGATGGCTGTGAATGTAGTAGGTTGGTTGTCTGATGGCTGTGAAAATAGTATGCTAGTGGTGTGATGGCTGTGAATGTAGTATACTAGTGGTGTAAAGGCTGTGAATGTAGTAGGTTGTTGGTGTGATGGCTGTGAATGTAGTAGGTTGGTGGTGTGATGGCTATGAATGTAGTAGGTTGGTGGTGTGATGGCTGTGAATGTAGTATGCTAGTGGTGTGATGGCTGTGAATTTATTAGGTTGGTGGTGTGATGGCTGTGAATGTAGTAGGTTGGTGGTGTGATGGCTGTGAATGTAGCAGGTTGGTGGTGTGATGGCTGTGAAAATAGTATGCTAGTGGTGTGATGGCTATGAATGTAGTATGCTAGTGGTGTAAAGGCTGTGAATGTAGTAGGTTGGTGGTGTGATGGCTGTGCATGTAGTAGGTTGGTGGTGTGATGGCTGTGAATGTAGTAGGTTGGTGGTGTGATGGCTGTGAATGTAGTACGTTGGTGGTGTGATGGCTGTGAATGTAGTATGCTAGTGGTGTGACGGCTGTGAATGTATTAGGTTGGTGGTGTGATGGCTGTGAATGTAGTAGGTTGGTGGTGTGATGGCTGTGAAAATAGTATGCTAGTGGTGTGATGGCTGTTTATGTAGTAGGTTGGTGGTGTGATGGTTGTGAATGTGGTATGTTGTTAGTGTGATGGCTGTGAATGTAGTATGCTAGTGGTGTGATGGCTGTGAATGTATTAGGTTGGTGCTGTGATGGCTGTGAATGTAGTAGGTTGGTGGTGTGATGGCTGTGAATGTAGTACGTTGGTGGTGTGATGGCTGTGAATGTAGTATGCTAGTGGTGTGATGGCTGTGAATGTAGTAGGTTGGTGGTGTTATGGCTGTGAATGTAGTAGGTTGGTGATGTGATGGCTGTGAAAATAGTATGCTAGTGGTGTAAAGGCTGTGAATGTAGTAGGTTGGTGGTGTGATGGCTCTGAATGTAGTAGGTTGGTGGTGTGATGGCTGTGAATGTAGTATGTTGGTGGTGTGATGGCTGTGAATGTAGTAGGTTGGTGGTGTGATGGCTGTGAATGTAGTACGTTGGTGGTGTGATGGCTGTGAATGTAGTATGCTAGTGGTGTGATGGCTATGAATGTAGTATGCTAGTAATGTGATGGCTGTGAATGTAGTAGGTTGGTGGTGTGATGGCTGTGAAAATAGTATGCTAGTGGTGTGATGGCTGTTTATGTAGTAGGTTGGTGGTGTGATGGCTGTGAATGTGGTATGTTGTTAGTGTGATGGCTGTGAATGTAGTATGCTAGTGGTGTGATGTCTGTGAATGTATTAGGTTGGTGCTGTGATGGCTGTGAATGTAGTAGGTTGGTGGTGTGATGGCTGTGAATGTAGTACGTTGGTGGTGTGATGGCTGTGAATGTAGTATGCTAGTGGTGTGATGGCTGTGAATGTAGTAGGTTGGTGGTGTTATGGCTGTGAATGTAGTAGGTTGGTGATGTGATGGCTGTGAAAATAGTATGCTAGTGGTGTAAAGGCTGTGAATGTAGTAGGTTGGTGGTGTGATGGCTGTGAATGTAGTAGGTTGGTGGTGTGATGGCTGTGAATGTAGTATGTTGGTGGTGTGATGGCTGTGAATGTAGTATGCTAGTGGTGTGATGGCTGTGAATGTATTAGGTTGGTGGTGTGATGGCTGTGAATGTAGTAGGTTGGTGGTGTGATGGCTGTGAATGTAGTAGGTTGGTGGTGTGATGGCTGTGAAAATAGTATGCTAGTGGTGTGATGGCTGTGAATGTAGTATGCTAGTGGTGTAAAGGCTGTGAATGTAGTATGTTGGTGGTGTGATGACTGTGAATGTAGTAGGTTGGTGGTGTGATGACTGTGAATGTAGTAGGTTGGTGGTGTGATGGCTGTGAATGTAGTAGGTTGGTGGTGTGATGGCTTTGAATGTATTAGGTTGGTGGTGTGATTTCTGTGAATGTAGTACGTTGGTGGTGTGATGGCTGTGAAAATAGTATGCTAGTGGTGTGATGGCTGTGAATGTAGTATGCTAGTGGTGTGATGGCCTTGAATGTAGTAGGTTGGTGGATGGATGGCTGTGAATGTAGTAGGTTGGTGGTGTGATGGCTATGAATGTAGTAGGTTGGTTGTGTGATGGCTGTGAATGTAGTAGGTTGGTGGTGTGATGCTGTGAATGTATTAGGTTGGTGGTGTGATGGCTGTGAATGTAGTAGGTTGGTGGTGTGATGGCTGTGAATGTAGTAGGTTGGTGGTGTGATGGCTGTGAATGTAGTACGTTGGTGGTGTGAAGGCTGTGAATGTAGTATGCTAGTGGTGTGATGGCTGTGAATGTAGTATGCTAGTGGTGTGATGGCTGTGAATGTAGTATGCTAGTGGTGTAAAGGCTGTGAATGTAGTAGGTTGTTGGTGTGATGGCTGTGAATGTAGTAGGTTGGTGGTGTGATGGCTGTGAATGTAGTAGGTTGGTGGTGTGATGGCTGTGAATGTAGTATGCTAGTGGTGTGATGGCTGTGAATTTATTAGGTTGGTGGTGTGATGGCTGTGAATGTAGTAGGTTGGTGGTGTGATGGCTGTGAATGTAGCAGGTTGGTGGTGTGATGGCTGTGAAAATAGTATGCTAGTGGTGTGATGGCTATGAATGTAGTATGCTAGTGGTGTAAAGGCTGTGAATGTAGTAGGTTGGTATTGTGATGGCTGTGCATGTAGTATGTTGTTGGTGTGATGGCTGTGAATGTAGTAGGTTGGTGGTGTGATGGCTGTGAATGTAGTACGTTGGTGGTGTGATGGCTGTGAATGTAGTATGCTAGTGGTGTGATGGCTATGAATGTAGTATGCTAGTAATGTGATGGCTGTGAATGTTGTAGGTTGGTGGTGTGATGGCTGTGAATGTAGTAGGTTGGTTGTCTGATGGCTGTGAAAATAGTATGCTAGTGGTGTGATGGCTGTGAATGTAGTATACTAGTGGTGTAAAGGCTGTGAATGTAGTAGGTTGTTGGTGTGATGGCTGTGAATGTAGTAGGTTGGTGGTGTGATGGCTGTGAATGTAGTATGCTAGTGGTGTGATGGCTGTGAATTTATTAGGTTGGTGGTGTGATGGCTGTGAATGTAGTAGGTTGGTGGTGTGATGGCTGTGAATGTAGCAGGTTGGTGGTGTGATGGCTGTGAAAATAGTATGCTAGTGGTGTGATGGCTATGAATGTAGTATGCTAGTGGTGTAAAGGCTGTGAATGTAGTAGGTTGGTGGTGTGATGGCTGTGCATGTAGTAGGTTGGTGGTGTGATGGCTGTGAATGTAGTAGGTTGGTGGTGTGATGGCTGTGAATGTAGTACGTTGGTGGTGTGATGGCTGTGAATGTAGTATGCTAGTGGTGTGACGGCTGTGAATGTATTAGGTTGGTGGTGTGATGGCTGTGAATGTAGTAGGTTGGTGGTGTGATGGCTGTGAAAATAGTATGCTAGTGGTGTGATGGCTGTTTATGTAGTAGGTTGGTGGTGTGATGGCTGTGAATGTGGTATGTTGTTAGTGTGATGGCTGTGAATGTAGTATGCTAGTGGTGTGATGGCTGTGAATGTATTAGGTTGGTGCTGTGATGGCTGTGAATGTAGTAGGTTGGTGGTGTGATGGCTGTGAATGTAGTACGTTGGTGGTGTGATGGCTGTGAATGTAGTATGCTAGTGGTGTGATGGCTGTGAATGTAGTAGGTTGGTGGTGTTATGGCTGTGAATGTAGTAGGTTGGTGATGTGATGGCTGTGAAAATAGTATGCTAGTGGTGTAAAGGCTGTGAATGTAGTAGGTTGGTGGTGTGATGGCTCTGAATGTAGTAGGTTGGTGGTGTGATGGCTGTGAATGTAGTATGTTGGTGGTGTGATGGCTGTGAATGTAGTATGCTAGTGGTGTGATGGCTGTGAATGTATTAGGTTGGTGGTGTGATGGCTGTGAATGTAGTAGGTTGGTGGTGTGATGGCTGTGAATGTAGTAGGTTGGTGGTGTGATGGCTGTGAAAATAGTATGCTAGTGGTGTGATGGCTGTGAATGTAGTATGCTAGTGGTGTAAAGGCTGTGAATGTAGTAGGTTGGTGGTGTGATGACTGTGAATGTAGTAGGTTGGTGGTGTGATGACTGTGAATGTAGTAGGTTGGTGGTGTGATGGCTGTGAATGTAGTAGGTTGGTGGTGTGATGGCTTTGAATGTATTAGGTTGGTGGTGTGATTTCTGTGAATGTAGTACGTTGGTGGTGTGATGGCTGTGAAAATAGTATGCTAGTGGTGTGATGGCTGTGAATGTAGTATGCTAGTGGTGTGATGGCCTTGAATGTAGTAGGTTGGTGGATGGATGGCTGTGAATGTAGTAGGTTGGTGGTGTGATGGCTATGAATGTAGTAGGTTGGTTGTGTGATGGCTGTGAATGTAGTAGGTTGGTGGTGTGATGCTGTGAATGTATTAGGTTGGTGGTGTGATGGCTGTGAATGTAGTAGGTTGGTGGTGTGATGGCTGTGAATGTAGTATGCTAGTGGTGTGATGGCTGTGAATGTAGTATGCTAGTGGTGTGATGGCTGTGAATGTAGTATGCTAGTGGTGTGATGGCTGTGAATGTATTAGGTTGGTGGTGTGATTGCTGTGAATGTAGTAGGTTGGTGGTGTGATGGCTGTGAATGTGTTAGGTTGGTGGTGTGATGGCTGTGAATGTAGTACGTTGGTGGTGTGATGGCTGTGAATGTAGTATGCTAGTGGTGTGATGGCTGTGAATGTATTAGGTTGGTGGTGTGATGGCTGTGAATGTAGTAGTTTGGTGGTGTGATGGCTGTGAAAATAGTATGCTAGTGGTGTGATGGCTGTGAATGTAGTAGGTTGGTGGTGTGATGGCTGTGAATGTAGTACGTTGGTGGTGTGATGGCTGTGAATGTAGTATGCTAGTGGTGTGATGGCTGTGAATGTAGTAGGTTGGTGGTGTGATGGCTGTGAATATATTAGGTTGGTGGTGTGATGGCTGTGAATGTAGTAGGTTGGTGGTGTGATGGCTGTGAATGTATTAGGTTGGTGGTGTGATGGCTGTGAATGTAGTAGGTTGGTGGTGTGATGGCTGTGAATGTAGTAGGTTGGTGGTGTGATGGCTGTGAATGCGGTTCCTGCAGGTTCAACGCTCTACAAGTCCAGTGCAGTTCCATGTGATGTCTGTCATTTGTGTTGGTTTGAATGCCTGCTTTTATGCACATGTCAAGTTAGGATTTGGCCTGTATCAGGTTGGAGGTGCTCTATGCAACAATATATCCATGTTTGGATTTTCCTCCTGGCTTTTCAAGAATATGGCTTGGAAACACCTGTAGAAATAGCCTAGTACTTTTAGTGTAGAAATAGCCTAGTACTTTTAGTGTAGAAATAGCCTAGTACTTCTAGTGTAGAAATAGCCTAGTACTTCTAGTGTAGAAATAGCCTAGTACTTCTAGTGTAGAAATAGCCTAGTACTTCTAGTGTAGAAATAGCCTAGTACTTCTAGTGTAGAAATAGCCTAGTACTTCTAGTGTAGAAATAGCCTAGTACTTCTAGTGTAGAAATAGCCTAGTACTTCTAGTGTAGAAATAGCCTAGTACGACTTTCTTACCTTATCTTATTCCAATCCACTGCAGGGACGTTAAGTATTGTATTATTGTTTATATTTCAAACTCTAGGAATGACAACCAATTTAAGAAACAGGAAATCATTTATGGAGCTATATTAGTACCACTAGAACCTGCATTTTGATTCATTATTTGTATAAAGATTTATTCATGAAAAAAAAAGAGTTTATTTGTATTGCACAAATAGAAGTGTTAAATGCATACATTGAAAGAATATTGCATTCAGCTATAAAAATATGTTGTGATGTATTTAAATATGCAAATTATATATTTATATTCTCAATTTCAATAAGGTTGATATTAAATGAATTCCCTGTGTATAAACTTTACAAACTAATATAAAGTTTAAGTTTATCACTCAGTAATATCACTCCAGATCACCATACTATGAATATCACTCAGTAATCACTCCAGATCACCATACTATAAATATCACTCAGTAATCACTCCAGATCACCATACTATGAATATCACTCAGTAATATCACTCCAGATCACCATACTATAAATATCACTCAGTAATCACTCCAGATCACCATACTATGAATATCACTCAGTAATATCACTCCAGATCACCATACTATGAATATCACTCAGTAATATCACTCCAGATCACCATACTATGAATATCACTCAGTAATATCACTCCAGATCACCATACTATGAATATCACTCAGTAATATCACTCCAGATCACCATACTATGAATATCACTCAGTAATATCACTCCAGATCACCATACTATGAATATCACTCCAGATCACCATACTATGAATATCACTCAGCAATATCACTCCAGATCACCATACTATGAATATCACTCAGTAAAATCACTCCAGATCACCATACTATGAATATCACTCCAGATCACCATACCATGAATATCACTCAGTAATATCACTCCAGATCACCATACTATGAATATCACTCAGTAATATCACTCCAGATCACCATACTATGAATATCACTCAGTAATATCACTCCAGATCACCATACTATGAATATCACTCAGTAATATCACTCCAGATCACCATACTATGAATATCACTCAGTAATATCACTCCAGATCACCATACTATGAATATCACTCAGTAATATCACTCCAGATCACCATACTATGAATATCACTCAGTAATATCACTCCAGATCACCATACTATGAATATCACTCCAGATCACCATACTATGAATATCACTCCAGATCACCATACTATGAATATCACTCCAGATCACCATACTATGAATATCACTCAGTAATATCACTCCAGATCACCATACTATGAATATCACTCAGTAATATCACTCCAGATCACCATACTATGAATATCACTCCAGATCACCATACTATGAATATCACTCCAGATCACCATACTATGAATATCACTCAGTAATATCACTCCAGATCACCATACTATGAATATCACTCAGTAATATCACTCCAGATCACCATACTATAAATATCACTCAGTAATCACTCCAGATCACCATACTATGAATATCACTCCAGATCACCATACTATGAATATCACTCCAGATCACCATACTATGAATATCACTCAGCAATATCACTCCAGATCAACATACTATGAATATCACTCCAGATCACCATACTATGAATATCACTCAGTAATATCACTCCAGATCACCATACTATTAATATCACTCAGTAATATCACTCCAGATCACCATACTATGAATATCACTCAGTAATATCACTCCAGATCACCATACTATGAATATCACTCCAGATCACCATACTATGAATATCACTCAGTAAAATCACTCCAGATCACCATACTATGAATATCACTCCAGATCACCATACTATGAATATCACTCAGTAATATCACTCCAGATCACCATACTATGAATATCACTCAGTAATATCACTCCAGATCACCATACTATGAATATCACTCAGTAAAATCACTCCAGATCACCATACTATGAATATCACTCCAGATCACCATACTATGAATATCACTCAGTAAAATCACTCCAGATCACCATACTATGAATATCACTCCAGATCACCATACTATGAATATCACTCAGTAAAATCACTCCAGATCACCATACTATGAATATCACTCCAGATCACCATACTATGAATATCACTCAGTAATATCACTCCAGATCACCATACTATGAATATCACTCAGTAATATCACTCCAGATCACTATACTATGAATATCACTCAGTAATATCACTCCAGATCACCATACTATGAATATCACTCAGTAATATCTAAGTATCTATTTTGCTGCACCTTTGGAGGTGAAATCATTCTGGCCAGGGGCTGCCATTTGGTATTTTGTGGCTAGAGAGTTAACTTGTATTTGCAATGCTAGTGTGTATATGTCTGTGCGTGTGTGTGTGTGTGTGTGTGTGAACTGCTAGGTAGTAATTAAATGCGTAGACCTCTCCACTATCTCCTCCTCCAGCAGAAGCAGTCACACACACACACACACACACACACACACACACACACACACACACACACCGATGAGTCACCCAACCCCCAGGATCACCCCTCCTTCACTCCCTCCCTCTCTCCATCTCTCTCTCACTCACTCGCTCCAACCCCCTCTTGCCAGCTCTATCCAACCCCCTCTCTCCGCCACTCTGTCCCCTCTCTCTCCTTTTAACTCCTCTATAGGATACCTGCACAATGTCATAAAACGATTTCCCGGTTAAAAAAAAGGTTCATGGCATTCTGCTTCCGGCAAACTACTTCCTGTTTTTAGCAGTTGGTCATTAGCATTTGCTAGAAGTATTGTGTGTATATATATATACACTGAGTATAGCAAACATTAGGAACACCTTCCTAATATTGTATTCAGACCTAGGGCTGTTGCGGTGACCGTATTACCGCCACGCCGGCGGTCACGAGCCATGAAGGCAGTCAAATTCCACGTGACCGTTTAGTCACGGTAACTAGAGGAGGACCCCATCAGCTTTCTATAGTCTAGGCCTACTTCCTAATATTAAGCACATTGCTTCTCTTTACAACAGGAGTACAGCCTACCTGGCTGGCATGAAAATGAACCATGGGAAAAGCGTCCTCCATTCGCTATTTAAGTGCATAGATGACATGTATTTCTTTACCGTCCATTCTAAATCAAAACAAATTTCACACATATATTATATAGTATATGCATAGACAAGATTAAGTCAAGAATGGTGTGATGGGTGACAATATTAGCCTATCCGTTGTGAATTATATATTATCACTTGTGAATGATGCCCAGTGTAAGGCAAGAAACAATGCCTTTTTTGTGTGACTTTTTCAACTCATAGTCCCACACCTCATGTAGCCTAGCCCATAGTCCTATATGTTTTGATAAGGTTTGTATCACAAATAAAGTGGCCAAATAACTTCTTAAAATGAAGCACATTAATCTGCTTTCCAACGGGTGTAGAGCCTAACTGGCATACATAAGCAGCACGTGAGTTTCAAGTTTGGGGAAGATAATCTTCACCATAAAAACGCACCTTTATAATAAAAGCATTTGTGGTCACTTTTGAGAATGGTGTTTCCTGCTAATGGAACATTCACACTTCTAGCCCACTGCCGTGTGCTCATTGCTGCGCTTATAATGTGAAGAAATAGCCTAATAGTTTATCAACATTTTAAACTGAACGTTCTGATCTGTTGCGTCAGCCTCTGTGCGTAAAACACTTTTTTTTTATGCTAGTGGTTGTATTAATTTGGGATTTGTCACATCTCACAACTGTCCCAGACTATGTTTGGAATATTTATTTCTCGCACAGAATAGAATAGGTCGACTTTTGTACTATGGGGGATAGTAGATTGACGTAGGCTAGTGCTTTTGCTGTTCGTTAGGCCGACTCATCTTGTTGGCTGACGAAAAGTACATGTGGACAGTTCTTCCAATATCTTCAATATGCACCTCGGAATTGGATAAGAACGTGAGCAGTTGCGTCCCTGAAGTGTCTGTCTTCACTTGTAGCCTGTGAGGAAAGACCTGTGATGGAGAGCCATGTGAGTGAGAGGTGCTTCGAAGAGCGCACCACTCAGGGAGAAGGGCACAACGGGTACTGGCTGCAAAAGGCATGGATTTTTTTAGGGTGCATTACGGCCACACGAAGGGGATGCCGCCGGGAAATTCGAGGCATTATCAAGTGCTTGTCAAATTGTGAATGAGACACTGATGAAGTGTGTACAGCCTTCGCAAAAAAACTAAGCAGAGCTCATGCCTTTCAAGCGACTTTTTTCAAATCATCATTAGAGTCGCATCATGCAGCCTTACAATGTAGAACAACTAAAGTTATATTAATAAGTCTAAATTAAGCATATAGGAGTACCTATTTCTTTGTTAACCGCTCAACACAGAATAGCTGCATGTGCCCACTCCCTCAAATCGTTTGGAGAAAATATCCTTTCTATTTTATTCAGCTTTGTTCAATTGTTTTCTTCATACTATAAAATAATATCAAATAATGCCATGGAATTCTAAGCTAATCTTGTCTGCTAAATGAACTAGTGTAGCCCACAGCCACATGGCATAGCCAGATCAGGACCTAACATAAGGACAACTCACAGTATGCTATTCTGTTCTTCTGAAACAGACTACATTTACTTACATATTACATGGATTTATTAGACTTTTTAAAATGTAGATGTTCCAAAGGTCTGCATCAGCGGCTTGTAGGCTATGCGTGGAAGCCAGGAGATGCTAAATGTGTTTATGTTAATCTTTTTATTTTGGGGGGGGGGGGGGGCTTGCCTGTTTTGCATGTTATTTTGGCATTAATACGTGTCACATATCAGTTTGCAAACAATGTAAAATAAATAAATAATAATAATTGAGTTGCTGATAAAGCCGCATACATGGTCTCAGAGCTTTCTGTGGTGGTGGGGCAGCCAGCTCAGTGCTTTCTGTGGTGGTGGGGCAGCCAGCTCAGTGCTTTCTGTGGTGGTGGGGCAGCCAGCTCAGTGCTTTCTGTGGTGGTGGGGCAGCCAGCTCAGTGCTTTCTGTGGTGGTGGGGCAGCCAGCTCAGTGCTTTCAGTGGTGGAGGGGCAGCCAGCTCAGTGCTTTCAGTGGTGGTGGGGCAGCCAGCTCAGTGCTTTCTGTGGTGGTGGGGCAGCCAGCTCAGTGCTTTCAGTGGTGGAGGGGCAGCCAGCTCAGTGCTTTCAGTGGTGGTGGGGCAGCCAGCTCAGTGCTTTCTGTGGTGGTGGGGCAGCCAGCTCAGTGCTTTCAGTGGTGGTGGGGCAGCCAGCTCAGTGCTTTCTGTGGTGGTGGGGCAGCCAGCTCAGTGCTTTCTGTGGTGGTGGGGCAGCCAGCTCAGTACTTTCAGTGGTGGTGGGGCAGCCAGCTCAGTGCTTTCTGTGGTGGTGGGGCAGCCAGCTCAGTGCTTTCTGTGGTGGTGGGGCAGCCAGCTCAGTGCTTTCTGTGGTGGTGGGGCAGCCAGCTCAGTGCTTTCTGTGGTGGTGGGGCAGCCAGCTCAGTGCTTTCAGTGGTGGAGGGGCAGCCAGCTCAGTGCTTTCAGTGGTGGTGGGGCAGCCAGCTCAGTGCTTTCAGTGGTGGTGGGGCAGCCAGCTCAGTGCTTTCTGTGGTGGTGGGGGAGCCAGCTCAGTGCTTTCTGTGGTGGTGGGGCAGCCAGCTCAGTGCTTTCTGTGGTGGTGGGGCAGCCAGCTCAGTGCTTTCTGTGGTGGTGGGGCAGCCGGCTCAGTGCTTTCTGTGGTGGTGGGGCAGCCAGCTCAGTGCTTTCTGTGGTGGTGGGGCAGCCGGCTCAGTGCTTTCTGTGGAGGTGGGGCAGCCAGCTCAGTGCTTTCTGTGGTGGTGGGGCAGCCGGCTCAGTGCTTTCTGTGGTGGTGGGGCAGCCAGCTCAGTGCTTTCTGTGGTGGTGGGGCAGCCGGCTCAGTGCTTTCTGTGGTGGTGGGGCAGCCAGCTCAGTGCTTTCTGTGGAGGTGGGGCAGCCAGCTCAGTGCTTTCTGTGGTGGTGGGGCAGCCAGCTCAGTGCTTTCTGTGGTGGTGGGGCAGCCAGCTCAGTGCTTTCAGTGGTGGTGGGGCAGCCAGCTCAGTGCTTTCTGTGGTGGTGGGGCAGCCAGCTCAGTGCTTTCAGTGGTGGTGGGGCAGCCAGCTCAGTGCTTTCTGTGGGGTGGGGCAGCCAGCTCAGTGCTTTCTGTGGTGGTGGGGCAGCCAGCTCAGTGCTTTCTGTGGTGGTGGGGCAGCCAGCTCAGTGCTTTCTGTGGTGGTGGGGCAGCCAGCTCAGTGCTTTCAGTGGTGGTGGGGCAGCCAGCTCAGTGCTTTCAGTGGTGGTGGGGCAGCCAGCTCAGTGCTTTCAGTGGTGGTGGGGCAGCCAGCTCAGTGCTTTCAGTGGTGGTGGGGCAGCCAGCTCAGTGCTTTCAGTGGTGGTGGGGCAGCCAGCTCAGTGCTTTCTGTGGTGGTGGGGCAGCCAGCTCAGTGCTTTCTGTGGTGGTGGGGCAGCCAGCTCAGTGCTTTCAGTGGTGGTGGGGCAGCCAGCTCAGTGCTTTCTGTGGTGGTGGGGCAGCCAGCTCAGTGCTTTCTGTGGTGGTGGGGCAGCCAGCTCAGTGCTTTCTGTGGTGGTGGGGCAGCCAGCTCAGTGCTTTCTGTGGTGGTGGGGCAGCCAGCTCAGTGCTTTCAGTGGTGGTGGGGCAGCCAGCACAGTGCTTTCAGTGGTGGTGGGGCAGCCAGCTCAGTGCTTTCTGTGGTGGTGGGGCAGCCAGCTCAGTGCTTTCTGTGGTGGTGGGGCAGCCAGCTCAGTGCTTTCAGTGGTGGTGGGGCAGCCAGCTCAGTGCTTTCTGTGGTGGAGGGGCAGCCAGCTCAGTGCTTTCTGTGGTGGTGGGATAGCCAGCTCAGTGCTTTATGTGGTGGTGGGGCAGCCAGCTCAGTGCTTTCTGTGGAGGTGGGGCAGCCAGCTCAGTGCTTTCTGTGGTGGTGGGGCAGCCAGCTCAGTGCTTTCTGTGGTGGTGGGGCAGCCAGCTCAGTGCTTTCTGTGGTGGTGGGGCAGCCAGCTCAGTGCTTTCTGTGGTGGTGGGGCAGCCAGCTCAGTGCTTTCAGTGGTGGTGGGGCAGCCAGCTCAGTGCTTTCTGTGGTGGTGGGGCAGCCAGCTCAGTGCTCTCTCTTTCTCTCTCTGTCTCTCTCACTCTCTCTCTCTGATCATTCTCTCTCTCTCTCAATTCAATTCAATTTCAATTTAAGGGCTTTATTGGCATGGAAAACATATGTTAACATTGCCAAAGTAAGTGAAGTATATAATAAACAAAAGTGAAATAAACAATACAAATTAACAGTAAACATTACACTCACAAAAGTTCCAAAATATTAAAATGTCATATTATGTGCAAATAGTTAAAGTACAAAAGGGAAAAGAAATCAACATAAATATGGGTTGTATTTACAATGGTATTTATTCTTCACTGGTTGCCCTTTTCTTGTGGCAACAGGTCACAAATATTGCTGCTGTGATGACACATTGTGGTATTTCACTCAATAGATATGGGAGTTTATCAAAATTGGGTTTGTTTTCGAATTAATTCTTTGTGGATCTGTGTAATCTGAGGAAAATATGTGTCTCTAATATGGTCATACATTTGGCAGGAGGTTAGGAAGTGCAGCTCAGTTTCCACCTCATTTTGTGGGCAGTTTGCACATAGCCTGTCTTCTCTTGAGAGTCAGGTCTGCCTACGGCGACCTTTCTCAATAGCAAGGCTATGCTCACTGAGTCTGTACATAGTCAAAGCTTTCTTTAAGTTTGGGTCAGTCACAGTGGTCAGGTATTCTGCCACTGTGTACTCTCTGTTTAGGGCCAAATAGCATTCTAGTTCGCGCAGTTTTTTTGTTAATTCTTTCCAATGTGTCAAGTAATTATCTTTTTGTTTTCTCTTGATTTGGTTGGGTCTAATTGTGTTGCTGTCCTGGGGCTCTGTGGGGTCTGTTTGTGTTTGTGAACAGAGTCCCAGGACCAGCTTGCTTAGGGGACTCTTCTCCATGTTAATCTCTCTGTAGGTGATGGCTTTGTTATGGAAGGTTTGGGAATCGCTTCCTTTTAGGTGGTTGTAGAATTTAACGGCTCTTTTCTGGATCATGATAATTAGCGGGTATCGGCCTAATTTTGCTCTGCATGCATTATTTGGTGTTTTACGTTGTACACAGAGGATATTTTTGCAGAATTCTGCATGCAGAGTCTCATTTGGGTGTTTGTCCTATTTTGTGAATTCTTGGTTGGTGAGCGGACCCCAGACCTCACAACCATAAAGGGCAATGGGTTCTATAACTGATTCAAGTATTTTTTGCCAGATCCTAATTGGTATGTCGAATTTTCTGTTCCTTTTGATGGCATAGAAGGCCCTTCTTGCCTTGTCTCTCAGATCGTTCACAGCTTTGTGGAAGTTACCTGTGGCGCTGATGTTTAGGCTTTTGTGTGCTCTAGGGCAACGGTGTCTAGATGGAATTTGTATTTGTGGTCGTGGCAACTGGATCTTTTTTGGAACACCATTATTTTTGTCTTACTGAGATTTACTGTCAGGGCCCAGGTCTGACAGAATCTGTGCAGAAGATCTAGGTGCTGATGTAGGCCCTCCTTGGTTGGGGACAGAAGCACCAGATCATCAGCAAACAGTAGACATTTGACTTCAGATTCTCGTAGGGTGAGGCCGGGTGCTGCAGACTGTTCTAGTGCCCTCGCCAATTCGTTGATATATATGTTGACGAGGGTGGGGCTTAAACTGCATCCCTGTCTCACCCCACTGCCCTGTGGAAATAAATGTGTGTGTTTTTTGCTAATTTTAACCGCACACTTGTTGTTTGTGTACATGGATTTTATAATGTCGTATGTTTTTCCCCCAACACCACTTTCCATCAATTTGTATAGCAGACCCTCATGCCAAATTGAGTCAAAAGCTTTTTTGAAATCAACAAAGCATGAGAAGACTTTGCCTTTGCCTTTGTTTTGGTTGGTTTGTTTGTCAATTAGGGTGTGCAGGGTGAATACGTGGTCTGTCGTACGGTAATTTGGTAAAAAGCCAATTTTACATTTGCTCAGTACATTCATTTCACTGAGGAAATGTGCAAGTCTGCTGTTAATGATAATACAGAGGATTTTCCCAAGGTTACTGTTGACACATATCCCACGGTAGTTATTGGGGTCAAATTTAACTCCACCTTTGTGGATTGGGGTGATCAGTCCTTGGTTCCAAATATTGGGGAAGATGCCAGAGCGAAGGATGATGTAAAAGAGTTTAAGTATAGCCAATTGGAATTTGTGGTCTGTATATTTTATCATTTCATTCAGGATACCATCAACACCACAGGCCTTTTTGGGTTGGAGGGTTTGTATCTTGTCCTGTAGTTTATTCAATGTAATTGGAGAATCCAGCGGGTTCTGGTAGTCTTTAATAGTCTCTCTCTCACCCTCTATCTCTCTCTGTCTCCCTCTCTCTCCCTCTCTGTGTACCTCTCTGTCTCTCGATCGCTCTCTCAATCTCTCAATCTCTCTCGATCTCTCTCGATCTCTCTCGATCTCTCTCTCTCTCTCGATCTCTCTCTCTCTCTCTCTCTCTCTCTCTCTCTCTCTCTCTCTCTCTTTCTCAATTCAATTCAATTCGATTAAATTCAAAGGGCTTTATTGGCATGGGAAACATATGATAGAGAAAGAAGAAGAGATGGACCGATAGAGAGAGAAGAAGAGATGGACCGATAGAGAGAGAAGAAGAGATGGACAGTTAAGCAGGAGTAGAGAGTAGAGACTGTGATGAGTGAGATATCGAGAGGAACGGGGAATATTTCATGTTCATTGCTCTTTTCGTTTATGATACGAGTGGGAAGAGAGAGAGCATCACATTTATGACTCATATAATGATGTACCCCCCACACCACCAGCACCCTTTATACACACACACACACACACACACACACACACACACACACACACACACACACACACACACACACACACACACACACACACACACACACACACACACACAACACACACACACACACACACAGCATTTGCTGCAGGAAAACAAAAGTCAATTTCAGGAGTTGCTTGGTGTGGTTATCCCATTAGTTACACAAATAATCTGCAGCAGAGAGGAGGAGGGACAATGTGCCGTGTGTGTCATCCCCTGGGAGAGAGAAGTCATAAACACACAGAATATTAATGTTGGATTGGAGTTGTATTTCTGTTCAACAAATGTTCAACATAGAGCATACCTATTATATTATTATTATTATTATTATTATATTTACAGAGTTCGGACAATTTTCAATATTGTTCTAATTCTAGACATGTTCAGACCCCGCCCCCCATAGTGTCTCTGTGTGGCGTGACCAACCACTGGCAACGTATCTACTGCTAATTAGCTGCAACAGTAACATAGCATTGTTCAAAGGAAAAAAACTCTAGACCACCTTCACTCCACACACAGAGACGCATACAAAGCTCTCCCTCGCCCTCCATTTGGAAAATCTGACCATAATTCTATCCTCCTGATTCCTGCTTACAAGCAAAAACTAAATCAGGAAGTACCAGTGACTCGCTCAATACGGAAGTGGTCAGATGACGCAGATGCTACGCAACAGGACTGTTTTGCTAGCACAGACTAGAATATGTTCCGGGATTCATCCAATGGCATTGAGGAGTATACAACCTCAGCCGGTGTAGTACGATTCAATCTTAGTCCTTGATTGACTCTTTGCCTGTTTGATGGTTCGTCGGAGGGCATAGCGGGATTTCTTATAAGCTTCCGGGTTAGAGTCCCGCTCCTTGAACGCGGCAGCTCTACCCTTTAGCTCAGTGCGGATGTTTCCTGTAATCCATGGCTTCTGGTTGGGGTATGTGCATACGGTCACTGTGGGGACGACATCATCGATGCACTTATTGATGAAGCCAGTGACTGATGTGGTGTACTCCTCAATGCTATCTGAAGAATCCCGGAACATGTTCCAGTCTGTGCTAGCAAAACAGTCCTGTAGCTTAGCATCTGCATCATCTGACCACTTTTTTATTAACCGAGTCACTGGTGCTTCCTGCTTTAGTTTTTGCTTATAAGCAGGAATCAGGAGGATAGAGTTATCTTCAGATTTGCCAAATGGAGGGCGAGGGAGAGCTTTGTATGCATCTCTGTGTGTGGAGTAAAGGTGGTCTAGAGTTTTTTTCCCTCTGGTTGCACATTTAACATGCTGGTAGAAATTAGGTAGAACGGATTTAAGTTTCCCTGCATTAAAGTCCCCGGCCACTAGGAGCGCTGCCTCTCGATGAGCGTTTTCCTGTTGACTTATGGCCTTATACAGCTCATTGAGTGCAATCTTAATGCCAGCATTGGTTTGTGGTGGTAAATAGACAGCTATGAAAAATATAGATGAAAACTCTCTTGGTAAATAGTGTGGTCTACAGCTTATCATAAGATACTCTACCTCAGGCGAGCAAAACCTTGAGACTTCCTTAGTATTAGATTTTGTGCACCAGCTGTTGTTTACAAATATACACAGACCGCCTCCCCTTGTCTTACTGGAGTCAGCCGTTCTATCCTGCCGATGTAGCGTATAGCCCGCTAGCTCTATGTTGTCCATGTCGTCGTTCAGCCACGACTCGGTGAAACATAAGATATTACAGTTTTTAATGTCCCGTTGGTAGGATAACCGTAATCTTAGGTCATCCAATTTATTCTCCAATGAATGAAGATTGGCTAATAGGATTGATGGGAGCGGCAGTTTACTTGCTCGCCGTCGGATCCTTACAAGGCACCCCGACCTACGTCCACGATATCTCCGTCTCTTCCTCATGCGAATGACGGGGATTTGGGCCTTGTTGGGTGTCTGTAGGATATCCTTTGTGGCCGGCTCGTTGAAGAAAAAATCTTTGTCCAATACGAGGTGAGTAATCGCTGTCCTGATATCCAGAAGCTCTTTTTGGTTAAAAGAGACGATGGCAGAAACATTATGTACAAAATAAATTACAAATAACTCAGAAAAACACACATAATAGTACAATTGGTTAGAGGGCTGTAAAACGGCAGCCATCTTCTCCGGCGCCATCATCACATGTGAGCTTATTACTTACAGTATTATAGACACTATGTCCTGGGATTTCCCATGATCTATGTAGAAGGAGGATTTCCCATGATCTATGTAGAAGGACTCCTTACCTTCTAACGACTCTTGTGTGGAATGAGGCATAGAGCAAAACAGACTTTGTGAGAGTCTCAAATTTTCATAGATGGGTCATAATAGATTGTACCTCAAAACCTGCCCCCGGACCCCTTTACGATTCACCCTTGTCTCTGTCTGTAGGTCTCTGTCTGTAGGTCTCAGTCTGTAGGACTCTGTCTGTAGGTGTCTGTCTGCAGGTCTCTCTGTCTGTAGGTCTCTGTTTGTCTGTAGGTCTCAATCTGTAGGTCTCTCTGTCTGTAGGTCTCTCTGTCTGTAGGTCTCTCTCTGTAGGTCTCTCGCTGTTGTTCTCTCTGTAGGTCTCCCTCTGTAGGTCTCTTGCTGTAGGTCTCTTGCTGTAGGTCTCTCTGTCTGTAGGTCTCTCTCTGTAGGTCTCTCTCTGTGGGTCTCTGTGTGTGGGTCTCTCTGTCTGTAGGTGTCTCTCTTTAGGTCTCTGTCTGTAGGTCTCTCTCTGTAGGTTTCTGTTTGTAGGTCTCTGACTGTAGGTCTCTCTGTCTGTAGGTCTCTTTCTGTAGGTCTCTCAGTCTGTAGGTCTCTCTGTCTGTAGGTTTTTGTCTGTAGGTCTCTATGTCTGTTTGTCTCTGTCTGTAGGTCTCTCTCTGTAGGTCTCTGTGTGTAGGTATCTCTGTCTGTAGGTGTCTCTCTTTAGGTCTCTGTCTGTATGTCTCTGTCTGTAGGTCTCTCTCTGTAGGTCTCTGTGTGTAGGTATCTCTGTCTGTAGGTGTCTCTCTTTAGGTCTCTGTCTGTAGGTCTCTGTAGGTCTCTGTCTGTAGATCTTTCTGTCTGTAGGTCTCTGTCTGTAGGTCTCTGTATGTTGTTGTTTTTATCGCACTGCTTTGCTTTATCTTGGCCAGTTGTAAATGAGAACTAGTTCTCAACTGGCTTTCCTGGTTAAATAAAGGTGAAATAAAAAAATAAAATAAAAGGTCAATGACTGTAGGTCTCTGTTTGTAGGTATCTCTATCTGTAGGTCCCTCTCTGTAGGTCTCTGTTTGTATGTCTCTCTGTCTGTAGGTATCTATCTTTAGGTCTCTCTGTCTGTAGGTCTCTCTGTCGTAGGTATCTTGCTGTAGGTCTCTCTGTCTGTAGGTCTCTCTCTGTAGGTCTCTGTTTGTATGTCTCTCTGTCTGTAGGTATCTGTCTTTAGGTCTCTGTCTGTAGGTCTCTCTGTCTGTAGGTCTCTCTGTCGGTAGGTATCTTGCTGTAGGTCTCTCTGTCTGTAGGTCTCTGTCTGTATGTCTCTCTGTCTGTAGGTCTCTCTCTCTGTTGTTCTCTATCTGTAGGTCTCCCTCTGTAGGTCTCTCTGTTTGTAGGTCTCTCTCTCTGTAGGTCTCTGTCTGTAGGTCTCTCTCTGTAGGTCTCTGTCTGTAGGTCTTTCTTTGTAGGTTTCTCAGTCTGTAGGTCTCTTTGTCTGTATGTCTCTGTCTGTAGGTCTCTGTCTGTAGGTATCTCTCTCTGTTGTGCTCTATCTGTAGGTCTCCCTCTGTAAGTCTCTTGCTGTAGGTCTCTTGCTGTTGGTCTCTCTGTCTGTAGGTCTCTCTGTCTGTAGGTCTCTGTCTGTAGGTCTTTCTTTGTAAGTCTCTCTGTCTGTAGGTCTCTCTGTCTGTAGGTCTCTGTCTGTAGGTCTTTCTTTGTAAGTCTCTCTGTCTGTAGGTCTCTATGTCTGTATGTCTTTGTCTGTAGGTCTCTGTCTGTAGGTCTCTCTGTCTGTAGGTCTCTCTCTGTTGTTCTCTCTGTAGGTCTCCCTCTGTAGGTCTCTTGCTGTAGGTCTCTTGCTGTAGGCCACTCTGTCTGTAGGTCTCTCTCTGTAGGTCTCTCTCTTTAGGTCTCTCTGTCTGTAGGTCTCTCTCTGTAGGTGTCTCTCTTTAGGTCTCTCTGTCTGTAGGTCTCTCTCTGTAGGTTTCTGTTTGTAGGTCTCTGACTGTAGGTCTCTGTTTGTAGGTCTCTCTGTCTGTAGGTCTCTTTCTATAGGTCTCTCAGTCTGTAGGTCTCTCTGTCTGTAGGTTTTTGTCTGTAGGTCTCTATGTCTGTTTGTCTCTGTCTTTAGGTCTATGTCTGTATGTCTCTCTGTCTGTAGGTCTCTCTGTCTGTAGGTCTCTCTGTCTGTAGGTCTCTCTCTGTAGGTCTCTCTGTGTAGGTCTCTCAGTCTGTAGGTCTCTCTGTCTGTAGGTCTCTGTCTGTAGGTCTCTGTCTGTAGGTCTCTCTGTCTGTAGGTCTCTGTCTGTAGGTCTCTGTCTGTAGGTCTCTCTGTCTGTAGGTCTCTGTCTGTAGGTCTCTGTCTGTAGGTCTCTCTGTCTGTATGTCTCTGTTTGTAGGTATCTCTATAGGTAGGTCCCTCTCTGTAGGTCTCTGTTTGTATGTCTCTCTGTCTGTAGGTATCTGTCTTTAGGTCTCTGTCTGTAGGTCTCTCTGTCTGTAGGTCTCTCTGTCTGTAGGTCTCTGTCTGTATGTGTCTGTTTGTCTGTAGGTCTCAGTCTGTAGGTCTCTGTGTCTCTAGGTCTCTGTCTGTAGGTCTCTGTCTGTAGGTATCTTTAGGTCTCTGTATGTAGGTCTCTGTATGTAGGTCAATGACTGTAGGTCTCTGTCTGTAGGTCTCAGTCTGTAGATCCCTCTCTGTAGGTCTCTGTTTGTCTGTAGGTCTCTGTCTGTAGGTCTCTGTAGGTCTCTGTCTGTAGGTCTCTGTCTGTAGTTATCTGTAGGTCTCTGTCTGTAGGTCTCTGTCTGTAGGTCTCTGTAGGTCTCTGTCTGTAGGTCTCTGTTTGTCTGTAGGTCTCTGTTTGTCTGTAGGTCTCTGTCTGTAGGTCTCTTTAGGTCTCTGTCTGTAGGTCTCTGTCTGTAGGTCTCTGTCTGTAGGTCTCTGTCTGTAGGTCTCTGTCTATAGGTCTCTGTAGGTCTCTGTCTGTAGGTCTCTGTTTGTCTCTAGGTCTCAGTCTGTAGGTCTCTTTGATAGGCTGCCATCTAAATGACTAAAATGTAAATGAAGTTCTGTGAGTGACAGTGGATTGCAGCCAGTAAGAAACTCTCCATTAACTCCGTAATTAGCTAAAATGACTCACTCCCCTGACGCTCACACACACAAACACACACACACACACACACACACACACACACACACACACACACACACACACCACACACACACACACCACACACACTCACACAGACATTTTTGTTGTACTGTCCTTGTGGGGAACAAACAACTGATTCCCATTAAAAATCCTATTTTTCCTAACCCCTAACCCTAAACTTAACCCTAACCCTTAACCTTGTCCCAGAATCCCACTTAACAGAAAGGTTGAAGCTTGCTTGACAGAGCCGCTAAGCTGCTAGCCATCAAGCTAATGAAGTTATTCCCAGATGGGTTTTCCAATGGAGCCCTCTTTGTCTGGAGAAGTAAATGAACGGTTCCAGCGCTGTAGGAGCTGTATCTACTACGCTTTGTTTCGGGACAAACCGGATCACTCAGAGTTCCAATGCGGCAATTGTTTGCTTGCCGAGGATTATAGGCTTGAGGTGGCTTCCTTGATCACGCAGGTCGCCAGCCTATGTAAGAAGCTGGGGAAAACGCAGAGTGGAATGCTTACCTTTTCTACGTCGGTGGCTGGATAGCGTTGGCGCTGTAGGAGATGGCGCCGACAGAGAGGGCTGCCTCGCTTCTAGTCCTTTAGGAAACTTTGCAGTATTTTGTTTTTTTTATGTATTATTTATTACGTTGTTAGCCCAGAAAATCTTAAGTTTTTATTACACACAGCCGGGAAGAACTACTGGATATCAGAGCGGCGTCAACTTACCAGCACTACGACCAGGAATATGACTTTCCCGAAGCGCATCCTTTGTCCGCACCACCCAGAGCATTTGAACTGATTCCAGAGGCCGACTCAAAACAACGCCCCCGGAGGAGAGGGAGCCGGAGCGGTCTCCTAGTCAGACTCAGGAGGAGAGGGAGCCGGAGCGGTCTCCTAGTCAGACTCAGGAGGAGAGGGAGCCGGAGCGGTCTCCTAGTCAGACTCAGGAGGAGAGGGAGCCGGAGCGGTCTCCTAGTCAGACTCAGGAGGAGAGGGAGCCGGAGCGGTCTCCTAGTCAGACTCAGGAGGAGAGGGAGGCGGAGCGGTCTCCTAGTCAGACTCAGGAGGAGAGGGAGCCGGAGCGGTCTCCTAGTCAGACTCAGGAGGAGAGGGAGCCGGAGCGGTCTCCTAGTCAGACTCAGGAGGAGAGGGAGCCGGAGCGGTCTCCTAGTCAGACTCAGGAGGAGAGGGAGCCGGAGCGGTCTCCTAGTCAGACTCAGGAGGAGAGGGAGCCGGAGCGGTCTCCTAGTCAGACTCAGGAGGAGAGGGAGGCGGAGCGGTCTCCTAGTCAGACTCAGGAGGAGAGGGAGCCGGAGCGGTCTCCTAGTCAGACTCAGGAGGAGAGGGAGCCGGAGCGGTCTCCTAGTCAGACTCAGGAGGAGAGGGAGCCGGAGCGGTCTCCTAGTCAGACTCAGGAGGAGAGGGAGCCGGAGAGGTCTCCTAGTCAGACTCAGGAGGAGAGGGAGCCGGAGCGGTCTCCTAGTCAGACTCAGGAGGAGAGGGAGGCGGAGCGGTCTCCTAGTCAGACTCAGGAGGAGAGGGAGGCGGAGCGGTCTCCTAGTCAGACTCAGGAGGAGAGGGAGCCGGAGCGGTCTCCTAGTCAGACTCAGGAGGCGCGCACACCACCCATCGCTTCCGAGTATATTACTCACTAATGTCCAGTCCCTAGACAACCAAGTGGACGAGATCAGGGCAAGGGTTGCTTTCCAGAGAGATATCAGGGATTGTAACATACTCTGTTTCACGGAAACATGGCTCTATCGGGATATACTGTCCCCATTCATACAGCCATCTGGGTTCTCAGTACATCGCGCCGACAGGAATATACATCTCTCCGGGAAGAAGAAGGGTGGGGGGGGTATGTTTCATGACTAACGACTCATGGTGTGATTGTAACAACATACAGGAACTCAAGTCATTTTGTTCACCTGATTACCAACAACGATGAGACAGCCTACACCTAAATAGTGTAGTCTACAGCTTATCATGAGATACTCTACCTCAGGCGAGCAAAACTTAGAGACTTCCTTAGTATTTGATTTTGTGCACCAGCTGTTGTTTACAAATATACACAGACCGCCTACCTTTGTCTTACCGGAGTCAGCCGTTCTATCCTGCCGATGTAGCGTATAGCCCGCTAGCTGTATGTTATCCATGTCGTCGTTCAGCCACGACTCGGTGAAACGTAAGATATTACAGTTTTTAATGTCCCGTTGGTAGGATAACCGTAATCTTAGGTCATCTAATTTATTTTCAAATGATTGAAGATTGGCTAATAGGATTGATGGAAGAGGCAGTTTACTCGCTCGCCATCGGATCCTTACAAGGCACCCCGACCTACGTCTACGATATCTCCATCTCTTTCTTATGTGAATGACAGGGATTTGGGCCTTGTCGGATGTCTGTAGGATATCCTTTGCGTTCGACTCGTTGAAGAAAAAATCTTCGTCCAATACGAGGTGAGTAATCGCTGTCCTGATATCCAGAAGCTCTTTTTAGTCATATAAGACAGTGGCAGAAACATTATGTACAGAATAAATTACAATAACGCAAAAAAAACACACATAATAGTACAATTGGTTAAAGGGCTGTAAAGTGGCTGCCATCTTCTTTGGCGCCATTGAGTTTGAGTTTGAGTTTATTTTTACAGGGACAGTGCACATTAATCAACGTTTCAGTAAAAGTGCCGGTTTTAGCCAGCCGGCTAATTTTCAACCGCAGTCCCTGGGCAGGTTATTAAAAACAATTACAATATAGACAATAACAACATAGAACAAGACATAGCATACAGACATAGCAACATAGGACAAGCAAGACGTAGCATACAGACCGAGCAACATAGAACAAAAAGCAGCAAGACAAAATTCATAAAAGCAACAAAGTGTCTCCACACCTCACAAGTTACAGACAACAGACATGGAAAGCGGCAACACACAGCTAGGGACCATGTTCACAAATCTGATTGACCTTTAGCCATGTCTTCAAGCATTTTGTGAAAGTGTGATATGTGGTGCAGTTATGTGTGTCTGATGGCAGTGTATTCCAGACATGGGAAGCTCTCACAGAAAAAGCGGATTTACTAAAGGTGCTACTAAAGGTGCTTTACACAGTCACCTCTCATGGCAGACCTTGTGGATCTGCTGCCATATGTTTGGGTTTTCTGTTTAACAAAAATACTGAGTGGAGGGGGAGCCAAGCCATTTAGGATCTTGAATACAAGACATGCATCGGTGTATTGCACAAGATTTTCCCAACTCAGGAGCTCATGCTTTCTAAGGATGTGACAGTGATGATGGCTATTGGGCTTCCTATCAAGCACTTTGAGAGCATGTTTGTAGACAGACTGAATAGGTCTTACTGTTGTACAGCAAGCTTGGGCCCAACTAGTCAAGCAGTATGTTAAGTGGGGGAGTATCATAGATTTGAAGTACAGTTTTGCTACCTCTGTAGTCAAACAATTTTGTATAAATCGGAAATTAGCTAGGTTGAATTTGGTTATTTGAATTACCTTTTTCACATGCTTTTTAAAAGAGAGGTTGGAATCAAGTATGATGCCAAGGTACTTAAAATCAGATACCCCCTGGAGCTTCTCCCCTGACACATAGACTTCTGGCTCAGTAGCATCTGTTGCCCCCTTTGTGAAGAACATGCAAACAGTTTTTTTCACATTGAGATGCAAACACGAGTCACTGAGCCACTTTGTAACCTGGACCATTACAGTAGTGAGTTCTTGTGCAGCTTGTTGTTTGCTCTTTGCATGCACATATATCACTGTATCATCTGCATACATTTGAACTTCAGACCCAGTACAGACAGAAGGCAGATCATTAATGTACAGGCTGAACAGGAGGGGCCCCAGTATTGACCCTTGGGGCACACCCACATCATAGCTAAGAGTGGGCGACAGCTCATTGCTCACTCTGACACACTGAGTTCTGCCTTCAAGGTATGATTTCATCCATCTCAAGGCATCGGGGGAAAAGTTGAACTTGGACAATTTTGTGATGAGAATCTCATGGTTAACAGTATCAAAAGCCTTCCTTAGGTCCAGAAACACAGCCCCAACAACGCCCCCTTTGTCCATCTTGGACTTCACATTTTCCAGAAAAAAGCAGTTGGCCATTTCTGTGGAGTGTTTCGCTCTGAAGCCAAACTGCATGGAATGTAATGTGAAGGGGCTGTTGTTGAGGTGGGCAATCAGTTGTTCTGCTACACACTTTTCAACAATCTTTGACACCACAGGTAGTATACTAATGGGCCTGTAGTTACTCACATCAGCAGGGTCGCCTGATTTAAAGATGGCCGTTATTATGGCCGACTTCCATACCCTTGGAAACACCCCGAGACCAATAGATGTGTTGGTGACCTTAGTAATTGGGCCAATGAGTGACTCTTTGTAGTTTTTAAGAAAGGTAGAGTCCATCCCAAACACATCTTTGGCTTTAGAGTTCTTTAGTGAGCTAATCACCTTGTCTACCTTTGACTCAGAAACCTCCCTTATGATGAAGACAGGTTGAGCATCATTTACTAGCACTGAGCCCAAGAAACCAGTGGAGGGGTTCTGTGTCAGTACCCTGACAGAGTCAATAAAGTAGGAATTGAAGGCTATTGCTATTTCGACTGCATCCTGTGTTAGATTGTTATTCACCATGATTTCTAGTCTTTTTGCAGTGTTACTATGGTCTTTCCCTGTTAACTTTTTTAGATTCTCCCAGATCAGTTTAGAATTTCCCTTTGCTTCACCAATTATGTTAATAAAAAAGTTTGCCTTGGCCTGTCTGATTTCTTTCATCACCTTATTTCTCAACATGGTAAACCTACGTCTGTCATGCTCTAATTTGGATCTTAGGGCTATTTTTAGATAATAATCTCGTTCTTTCATCAATTTCCAGATTTCTCCATTTAGCCAAGGAAGAGTGCTCTTTTGGCCAGGTTTGGATTTGATTTTCTTTAGGAAACCATTTAATGTAGTCTGGATTGCATTCAACAAGCACAGCACTTATACAAATGCCTGATGATTGGCTGAGAGAAATTGATGATGAAAAGATTGTGGGGGCTGTTTTGTTAGACTTCAGTGCGGCTTTTGACATTATCGATCATAGTCTGCTGCTGGAAAAACGTATGTGTTATGGCTTTACACCCCCTGCTATATTGTGGATAATGAGCTACAGCCTTTTTTTTTTTCATTTGCGGATTAGGGTCTCAGATTTTCACTTTATCATTTATAGTCGGGACGGTTTGTATTTGTATTTGCATTCATAATGGATCCCCATTAGTTCCTGCCGAGGCAGCGGCTACTCTTCCTGGGGTCAAGCAACATTAAGGCAGTTATACAATTTTTAAAACATTACAATACATTCACAGATTTCACAACACACTGTGTGCCCTCAGGCCCCTACTCCACCACTACCACATATCGACAGTTTACACAGCATTCTATTTCCTTACAACCGATGTCAAACTGATGTCATTTGGAAATTTTGTACAGAACATCTTTCCCGTTGTTTTTGTTGAGTTATTGCATTTTCTCCCCGGCCCCTAAACCTCTTATTCAAGCATTCATTCTATCGATTTATTACATTATTCTGGTGAGCCAGACAAACCTATTTAGTCTTTCTAGGGCTGCATATAATGACAGAAGAGAAGCTGCATGTATCTCATCATAGACAAGTTGACTAACAAATAGCCTACTAAAATGTCGGACATTTTAAGCAGAAACAAAATCAGGCAAGAAAAATCCTGCGTCCAAAAGCTTTGTGCCGAGGAGTAGGTTTGATCCGAGCGTTCTGACCTCACAACGGCAGTCAAGCACCCAAGCTAATTGGCTAAATTTGGCTAGCTTGCTAGCTAGATACTTCCAGACACAAATGAGAGAACACCTCACTCTGACCATTGTACTCACGCTAGCAGAGTTGGTTAGGCTGTTTTCATGTTATCCAGAGCGTTGGTGACTGTAACTGTGCTGCTGCAAACAATTGAATTACGCTTGTTTTTGCAGACGTTTACTGACACCGGCCACATATTCAACGGGTGTTGAGCGTTAGTAAATCCATCAGTTATACTGCGCTCTGGAACACTCAGAAGTCAGAGTAGATAGACAGAATGAACAATGCCCATTGAGAACTCACAACGATTATACCACTTAGCTAAGAATGACGTGAATAATCAAATCAATAAACGTTGGGTAGTTAGATAGATAGCATATAGTTAATATACTAGGCAAATTCCATGTATTAGTAGCCAACTAACGTTAGGTAGCTAGCTAACATACCGGTACATACCGCTGTAGTGATATACTATACGGTTCATTAGGATAGCGTAACTATCTAAAAATTTAAATCTGAAAACGTTGTGAAGCCACACCCATTTTCTGAAGAATTGCATTATGGGCCCTAAAAGCACGGAAATAGTGTCCACTGCTCGTATACTTCGTATTTTGGCGAATGTAGTACGACATCCAGGAACTTTTGGCATACTAACTATATCCATACTATGACATAATATCACAAATAGTATGGTTAGTGAGGTTAGTATGAGTATTCGAACACAGTTTAGGAGTTTTATATCACTTGCACGTCCAGATTCTTAAACAAAAGCTTCTAGACTGGCCGTGATTACAGGGCAAAACAGATCAAATGGACATGGCTAAATATTCAACCATTAAAGGTTTAAGATCCGCCGCCACTCTGATCTGTCCTATACTGGCAAGTTCCATGTATTAGGAGCCAACTAACGTCAGGTAGCTAGCTAACATACCGCTACATATTGCTGTAATGATATACTATGAACAAAGTGACAGTTATGAGTTACAGTTCATATAAGGAAATCAGTCAATTGAAATAAATTCATTAGGCCCTAATTTATGGATTTCACATGACTGGGAATACAGATATGTATCTGTTGGTCACAGATACCTTAAAAAAAATGGGCCTCACAATGGGCATCAGGATCTTGTCTCGGTATCTCTGTGAATTCAATCTGCCATCAATAAAATGCAATTGCGTTTGTTGTCCGTAGCTTATGCCTGCCCATACCATAACACCACCGCCACCATGGGGCACTCTGTTCACAACGTTGACATCAGCACACGACGCTATACACGTGGTCTGCAGTTGTGAGGCCAGTTGGATGTACTGCCAAATTCTCTAAAACGACGTTGGAGGCGGCTTATGGTAGAGAAATGAACAATAAATTCTCTGGCAACTGCTCTGGTGGACATTCCTGCAGTCAGCATGCCAATTGCACACTCCCTCAAAACTCTAGACATCTGTGGCATTGTGTTGTGTGGCAAAACTGCACATTTTAAAGTGGCCTTTTATTGTCCCCAGCACAAGGTGCACCTAATGATCATGCTGTTTAATCAGCTTCTTGATATGCCACACCTGTCAGGTGGATGGATTATCTTGGCAAAGGAGAAATGCTCACTAACAGGGATATAAACACATTTGTGCACAACATTTGAAAGAAATAAGCTTTTTGTGTGTATGGAGAATTATTGGGATCTTTTATCTTTTATTTCAGCTCATGAAACATGAGACCAACACTTTACATGTTGCGTTTATATTTTTGTTCAGTGTACATTTAAATGTTTAGGAACTGCTACCACATATCACTTAAATTGGTACAGGACTCCTGCTAGCGGGTTCAAGAAATATACCCTCTTACAAGACATGCCATAAAATATGTTATTGAGCCAGCGATTCTTTCCCCTCCCAAAATATTTTTCCACAATGCATCATCATTTACAGTATGCTGCAGTAAATATACAGCAAAACAACAATACAGTACTTTATTGTTGAATTGTATTGAAAAACGATTCAACAATTGCTAATAGTAAATATGTACATTATATATTAAAACTGATATTTGGTGTTTTATATCACAAAGGCTTCAAACTGACAGAACAGATCATAAGGACATGGCTAGCCACCCAACCATTAAAGGTTTGAGACCCACTAGCACTTTGATCTGTCCCCTATATAAATTAAATTGTTAGGGAAACACTACCGCATATCAGTTAAATTGGTACAGCTAAAAGGTGCAACAAACATAGCCTCTTAAAAGACACACCTCAAAATATGTTAATCGGTCAGCAACCACAATACCATGCACCAACTAAGTCTAACTAACTCCAAAGTTTTTTTGGCGCTCCAAAAATGCAGTATGGTACTGAATTACAGTAATTGGCCAGTAAGTTACTGTTCATTTACAGGAAAAGGTTTGTAGAATTCCTAAATACAGTATATTACTGTAGAGGTACAGCATTCATAATTTACAGTATGCTACCGTTTTTGTTTTTACAGTAATGTCCAAAATATATATCAATTAATTCCCGGCCGTAAAATTTGTCCCCATAATGCAATGTAATTTACGTAATCTACTGTATTCAGTTTAT
>NC_140011.1:45636964-45638406 GCF_964263955.1 Coregonus lavaretus | reverse complement strand
CGCCGCTGTTACTTTTTACTGGAGCAACACTTCCTACTGTGGGCAGCCTCAAATCCACAGGCCTCAGTACTGCTGAGAGAGAGAGAGAGAGAGAGAGAGAGAGAGAGAGAGAGAGAGAGAGAGAGAGAGAGAGAGAGAGAGAGAGAGAGAGAGAGAGAGAGAGAGAGAGAGAGAGAGAGAGAGAGAGAGAGAGAGCGATTGAGAGAAATGTAAAGAGAGACAGAGAGAGAGAAATTAAGAGAGAGAGAGAGAGAAAGAGAGAGAGAAAGAGAAAGAGGCCAGCTGGGTACAGACAGCTGCATGACTGGAATTACAATAACATTCAACTGACTAGGTCCCTTGGTACACTGGATTATTGGCTGATATACTCCAATATGCTCCCCAATATACTCCCCAATATACTCTCCAACATACTACAATACACTCCCCAATATGCTCCCCAATACACTACAATACACTCCCCAATATACTCCCCAATATACTCCCCAATATACCCCCCAATATACTACAATACACTCCCCAATATACTCCCCAATATACTACAATATACTCAAATATACTACAATATACTCCCCAATATACTAAAATATACTCCCCAATATACTCCAGTATACTCCAATATACCTCCCAGTATACTCCCCAATATACTCCAATACACTCCCCAATATAATCAAATATACTCCCCAATATACTCCCAATATACCCCCCCCCCCAATATACTCATTGGTACACTGGATTATTGGCTGATATACTCCAATACACTCCCCAATACACTCCCAATATACTCCCCAATATACTCCTTGGTACACTGGATTATTGGCTGATATACTCCAATATACTCCCCAATATACCCCAATATACTCCCCAATATACTACAATACATTCCCCAATATAATCCAATATACTCCCCAATATACTCCCCAATATACTCCAATATACTCCCCAATATACTCCCCAATATACTCCCCAATATACTCCCCAATATACTCCCCAATATACTCCCCAATATCCTCCAAGTATACTCCAGTATACTACAATATATTCCACAATATACTACAATATACTCTAGTGCCTTCTGAAATTATTCACACCCCTTTACTTTTTCCACATGTTGTTGTGTTACAGCCTGAATTTAAAATTGATTAAACAGAGATTTTCTGTCACTACCCCATAATGTCAAAAGTGGAATTATGTTTTTTTAAATGTCTCCAAATTAATAAAAAATGAAAGGCTGAAATGTCTTGAGTCAATAAGTATTCAACCCCTTTGTTATGGCAAGCCTAAATAAGTTCAGGAGTTAAACTTTAATTAACAAGTCACCAAGTGAGTTGCATGGACTCACTCTGAGTGTTTAACATGATTTTCGAATGGCTACCTCTTCTCTGTATCCCACACATACAATTATCTGTGTCCCTCAGCTGAGCAGTGAATTTCAAACACAG
>NC_140011.1:45586964-45631964 GCF_964263955.1 Coregonus lavaretus | reverse complement strand
TCTACTGCCCTGATGGGCTGGTAGCTTCTACTACCTTCTACTGCCCTGATAGGCTGTTACCTAGTACTGCACTGATAGGCTACTAACTTTGACTGCTCCGATAGGCTGCTAAATTCTACTCGACTCATAGGATAATAGCTTCTACTAAACTGATAGGCTAGCAGCTTCTACTCCCCTGATAGGCTAGTACCTCCTACTGTTTATAGTTTGTTGGTGATGTGGACACCAAGGAACTTGAAGCTCTCAACCTGTTCCACTACAGCCCCGTCGATGAGAATGGGGGCGTGCTCAGTCTTCTTTTTTTTCCTGTAGTCCACAATCATCTCCTTTGTCTTGATCACGTTGAGGGAGAGGTTGTTATCCTGGCACCACACTGCCAGGTCTCTGACCTCCTCCCTATAGGGATGTTCAACCTGGCGGCGAAAAAAAACTTTGCAGTACAAGACCATCGCCAAGCAGCTTGGTGAGAAGGTGACAACAGTTGGTGCGATTATTTGCCAATGGAAGAAACACAAAAGAACTGTCAATCTCCCTTGGCCTGGGGCTCCATGCAAGATCTCACCTCGTGGAGTTGCAATGATCATGAGAACGGTGAGGAATCAGCCCAGAAATACACGGGAGGATCTTGTCAATGATCTCAAGGCAGCTGGGACCATAGTCACCAAGAAAACAATTGGTAACACACTACGCCGTGAAGGACTGAAATCCTGCAGCGCCCGCAAGGTCCCCCTGCTCAAGAAAGCACATATACATGCCCGTCTGAAGTTTGCCAATGAACATCAGAATGATTCAGAGGAGAACTAGGTGAAAGTGTTGTGGTCAGATGAGACCAAAATCGAGCTCTTTGGCATCAACTCAACTCACCGTGTTTGGAGGAGGAGGAATGCTGCCTATGACCCCAAGAACACCATCCCCACCGTCAAACATGGAGGTGGAAACATCATGCTTTGGGGGTGTTTTTCTGCTAAGGGGACAGGACAACTTCACCGCATCAAAGGGACGATGGACGGGGCCATGTATCATCAAATCTTGGGTGAGAACCTCCTTCCCTCAGCCAGGGCATTGAAAATGGGTCGTGGATGGGTATTCCAGCATGATAATTACCCAAAACACACGGCCAAGGCAACAAAGGAGTGGCTCAAGAAGAAGCACATTAAGGTCCTGGAGTGGCCTAGCCAGTCTCCAGACCTTAATCCCATAGAACATCTGTGGAGGGAGCTGAAGGTTCGAGTTGCCAAACATCAGCCTCGAAACCTTAATGACTTGGAGAAGATCTGCATAGAGGAGTGGGACAAAATTCCTCCTGAGATGTGTGCAAACCTGGTGGCCATCTACAAGAAATGTCTGACCTCTGTGATTGCCAGCAAGGGTTTTGCCACCAAGTACTAAGTCATGTCTTGCAGAGGGGTCAAATACTTATTTCCCTCACTAAAATGCAAATCAATTTGCATTGTTTGCAGGTAGCTTAGTGGTTAAGAGCATTGTGCCAGTAACCGAAAGGTTGCTGGTTCTAATCCCCAAGCCGACTAGTTGAATATTCTGTCGATGTGCCCTTGAGCAAGGCACTTAACCCTAATTGCTCTGGATAAGAGCGTCTGCTAAAATTAACATTTTTGACATGCGTTTTTCTGGATTTTTTTGTTGTTATTCTGTCTCTCACTGTTCAAATAAACCTACCATTAAAATTATAGACTGATCATTTCTTTGTCAGTGGGCAAACGTACAAAATTAGCAGGGGATCAAATACTTTTTTCCCTCACTGTATATGGGGGATTAGAAATGATGCAGTGATGGAAGCTACAATATATCTGCATAATAACCCCCAAAAAATAAACAAAATAATAATAATAAAATTAATAACGTTTGGGTCTGTGTCAATGGGTTTGTAACGTCTGTTTGAACCAGCGGCGGGCAGGACTGGCTTTGTCTGTCCCTAATTACAAGCTGTGTAGTGGGACTAGCGGAAACGTCACAGAGCTCTAATAATCACTAATGTAAAGCTGGTGAATTATTGGACTGATTGATGTTATAGGCAGGTGAAATGATGTCTCAGCGGGTGACAGTCCTGTTGCTGGGCAGTTTTATTAGCAAGCTAGCACACAGTAGGTAGCAAGAGTGGTTAGTGTGAGTCAATGCTGTGTTTGGACAGTGAATGTTGGGTATATGGTTAGTGTGAGTCAATGCTGTGTTAGGACAGTGAATGTTGGGTATATGGTTAGTGTGAGTCAATGCTGTTATTGGACAGTGAATGTTGGGTATATAGTTAGTGTGAGTCAATGCTGTGCTAGGACAGTGAATGTTGGGTATATGGTTAGTGTGAGTCAATGCTGTGTTAGGACAGTGAATGTTGGGTATATGGTTAGTGTGAGTCAATGCTGTGTTAGGACAGTGAATGTTGGGTATATGGTTAGTGTGAGTCAATGCTGTGCTAGGACAGTGAATGTTGGGTATATGGTTAGTGTGAGTCAATCCTGTGTTAGGACAGTGAGGGCTGGGTATATAGTTAGTGTGAGTCAATGCTGTGTTTGGACAGTGAATGTTGGGTATATAGTTAGTGTGAGTCAATGCTGTGTTAGGACAGTGAATGTTGGGTATATAGTTATTGTGAGTCAATACTGTGTTTGGACAGTGAATGTTGGGTATATGGTTAGTGTGAGTCAATGCTGTGTTAGGACAGTGAGGGTTGGGTATATAGTCAGTGTGAGTCAATGCTGTGTTAGGACAGTGAATGTTGGGTATATGGTTAGTGTGAGTCAATGCTGTGTTTGGACAGTGAGGGCTGGGTATATAGTTAGTGTGAGTCAATGCTGTGTTTGGACAGTGAGGGTTGGGTATATAGTCAGTGTGAGTCAATGCTGTGTTAGGACAGTGAATGTTGGGTATATAGTTAGTGTGAGTCAATGCTGTGTTTGGACAGTGAGGGCTGGGTATATAGTCAGTGTGAGTCAATGCTGTGTTAGGACAGTGAGGGCTGGGTATATAGTCAGTGTGAGTCAATGCTGTGTTTGGACAGTGAATGTTGGGTATATAGTTCGTGTGAGTCAATGCTGTGTTTGGACAGTGAGGGCTGGGTATATGGTTAGTGTGAGTCAATGCTGTGTTTGGACAGTGAGGGTTGGGTATATAGTTAGTGTGAGTCAATGCTGTGTTTGGACAGTGAATGTTGGGTATATGGTTAGTGTGAGTCAATGCTGTGTTTGGACAGTGAGGGTTGGGTATATAGTTAGTGTGAGTCAATACTGTGTTAGGACAGTGAGGGCTGGGTATATAGTCAGTGTGAGTCAATGCTGTGTTTGGACAGTGAATGTTGGGTATATAGTTAGTGTGAGTCAATGCTGTGTTTGGACAGTGAGGGCTGGGTATATGGTTAGTGTGAGTCAGTGCTGTGTTAGGACAGTGAGGGCTGGGTATATAGTTAGTGTGAGTCAATGCTGTGTTAGGACAGTGAGGGCTGGGTATATAGTCAGTGTGAGTCAATGCTGTGTTTGGACAGTGAATGTTGGGTATATAGTTCGTGTGAGTCAATGCTGTGTTTGGACAGTGAGGGCTGGGTATATGGTTAGTGTGAGTCAATGCTGTGTTTGGACAGTGAGGGCTGGGTATATAGTCAGTGTGAGTCAATGCTGTGTTAGGACAGTGATGGCTGGGTATATAGTTAGTGTGAGTCAATGCTGTGTTAGGACAGTGAATGTTGGGTATATAGTTAGTGTGAGTCAATGCTGTGTTTGGACAGTGAATGTTGGGTATATAGTTCGTGTGAGTCAATGCTGTGTTTGGACAGTGAGGGCTGGGTATATGGTTAGTGTGAGTCAATGCTGTGTTTGGACAGTGAGGGTTGGGTATATAGTTAGTGTGAGTCAATGCTGTGTTTGGACAGTGAATGTTGGGTATATGGTTAGTGTGAGTCAATGCTGTGTTTGGACAGTGAGGGCTGGGTATATAGTCAGTGTGAGTCAATGCTGTGTTTGGACAGTGAATGTTGGGTATATAGTTAGTGTGAGTCAATGCTGTGTTTGGACAGTGAGGGCTGGGTATATAGTCAGTGTGAGTCAATGCTGTGTTAGGACAGTGAGGGCTGGGTATATGGTTAGTGTGAGTCAATGCTGTGTTAGGACAGTGAATGTTGGGTATATAGTTAGTGTGAGTCAATGCTGTGTTTGGACAGTGAGGGCTGGGTATATGGTTAGTGTGAGTCAATGCTGTGTTAGGACAGTGAATGTTGGGTATATGGTTAGTGTGAGTCAATGCTGTGTTAGGACAGTGAGGGCTGGGTATATAGTTAGTGTGAGTCAATGCTGTGTTTGGACAGTGAGGGCTGGGTATATAGTTAGTGTGAGTCAATGCTGTGTTTGGACAGTGAATGTTGGGTATATGGTTAGTGTGAGTCAATGCTGTGTTTGGACAGTGAATGTTGGGTATATAGTTAGTGTGAGTCAATGCTGTGTTTGGACAGTGAATGTTGGGTATATGGTATAAGGCTACAGAGACTTTCACCTCAGATTTCATAAAGGACAAAGGTCTATTAATCCCAACACTCGATGTGCCAGTGGTTCCCTATTTTATTTAGCTGCTGTCCACTCTGATGTCTATGTAGCTGCTGTCCACTCTGATGTCTATGTAGCTGCTGTCCACTCTGATGTCTATGTAGCTGCTGTCCACTCTGATGTCTATGTAGCTGCTGTCCACTCTGATGTCTATGTAGCTGCTGTCCACTCTGATGTCTATGTAGCTGCTGTCCACTCTGATGTCTATGTAGCTGCTGTCCACTCTGATGTCTATGTAGCTGCTGTCCACTCTGATGTCTATGTAGCTGCTGTGCTTAGTGTTCCTCTCCCCCCTCCCTGTAGCCCTCCCCCCTCCCTGTAGTCTACCTTAGTGTTCCTCTCCCCCCTCCCTGTAGCCTACCTTAGTGTTCCTCTCCCCCCTCCCTGTAGCCTACCTTAGTGTTCCTCTCCCCCCTCCCTGTAGCCTACCTTAGTGTTCCTCTCCCCCCTCCCTGTAGCCTACCTTAGTGTTCCTCTCCCCCCTCCCTGTAGCCTACCTTAGTGTTCCTCTCCCCCCTCCCTGTAGCCTACCTTAGTGTTCCTCTCCCCCCTCCCTGTAGCCTACCTTAGTGTTCCTCTCCCCCCTCCCTGTAGCCTACCTTAGTGTTCCTCTCCCCCTCCCTGTAGCCTACCTTAGTGTTCCTCTCCCCCTCCCTGTAGCCTACCTTAGTGTTCCTCTCCCCCATCCCTGTAGCCTACCTTAGTGTTCCTCTCCCCCCTCCCTGTAGTCTACCTTAGTGTTCCTCTCCCCCCTCCCTGTAGCCTACCTTAGTGGTCCTCTCCCCCCTCCCTGTAGCCTACCTTAGTGTTCCTCTCCCCCCTCCTTGTAGCCTACCTTAGTGTTCCTCTCCCCCCTCCCTGTAGCCTACCTTAGTGTTCCTCTCCCCCCTTCCCTGTAGCCTACCTTAGTGTTCCTCTCCCCCCTCCCTGTAGCCTACCTTAGTGTTCCTCTCCCCCCTCCCTGTAGCCTACCTTAGTGTTCCTATCCCCCCTCCCTGTAGCCTACCTTAGTGTTCCTCTCCCCCCTCCCTGTAGCCTACCTTAGTGTTCCTCTCCCCCTCCCTGTAGCCTACCTTAGTGTTCCTCTCCCCCCTTCCCTGTAGCCTACCTTAGTATTCCTCTCCCCCTCCCTGTAGCCTACCTTAGTGTTCCTCTCCCCCCTCCCTGTAGCCTACCTTAGTGTTCCTCTCCCCCCTCCCCCCTCCCTGTAGCCTACCTTAGTGTTCCTCTCCCCCCTCCCTGTAGCCTACCTTAGTGTTCCTCTCCCCCCTCCCTGTAAACTACCTTAGTGTTCCTCTCCCCCCTCCCTGTAGCCTACCTTAGTGTTCCTCTCCCCCCTCCCTGTAGCTTACCTTAGTGTTCCTCTCCCCCCTCCCTGTAGCCTACCTTAGTGTACCTCTCCCCATCCCTGTAGCCTACCTTAGTGTTCCTCTCCCCACTCCCTGTAGCCTACCTTAGCGTTCCTCTCCCCCCTCCCTGTAGCCTACCTTAGTGTTCCTCTCCCCCCTCCCTGTAGCCTACCTTAGTGTTCCTCTCCCCCTCCCTGTAGTCTACCTTAGTGTTCCTCTCCCCCCTCCCTGTAGCCTACCTTAGCTTTCCTCTCCCCCCTCCCTGTAGCCTACCTTAGTGTTCCTCTCCCCCCTCCCTGTAGCCTACCTTAGTGTTCCTCTCCCCCCTCCCTGTAGCCTACCTTAGTGTTCCTCTCCCCCCTCCCTGTAGCCTACCTTAGTGTACCTTAGTGTTGGTGTAAAAGGCATTGAGCTACCCTTCAAAAATACAGTTTTACTTTTAGTTACAAATGACAAAATCCAAACTACTTTGTGAAAAATTATTATATGTAAATCTGAAATGTCATAGACGACAAAGTGCACTTTGGGGTCATATTTAATTTAGCTTATTAAACACAAAAAAGTATTTGTTTCAAGTGAGAATGAGGCAGTTGTGATGCCGAAACAGAAACTAAATGATTGCCCATGCCGCTACATGGTAAAACAGTAGTGTGTAGTTCCAGTAGTTAGCTACACCGCTACATGGTAAAACAGTAGTGTGTAGTTCCAGTAGTTAGCTACACCGCTACATGGTAAAACAGTAGTGTGTAGTTCCAGTAGTTAGCTACACCGCTACATGGTAAAACAGTAGTGTGTAGTTCCATTAGTTAGCTACACCGCTACATGGTAAAACAGTAGTGTGTAGTTCCAGTAGTTAGCTACACCGCTACATGTTAAAACAGTAGTGTGCAGTTCCAGTAGTTAGCTACACCGCTACATGGTAAAACAGTAGTGTGTAGTTCCAGTAGTTAGCTACACCGCTACATGGTAAAACAGTAGTGTGTAGTTCCAGTAGTTAGCTACACCGCTACATGGTAAAACAGTAGTGTGTAGTTCCAGTAGTTAGCTACACCGCTACATGGCTAAACAGTAGTGTGTAGTTCCAGTAGTTAGCTACACCGCTACATGGTAAAATAGTAGTGTGTAGTTCCAGTAGTTAGCTACACCGCTACATGGTAAAACAGTAGTGTGTAGTTCCAGTAGTTAGCTACACCGCTACATGGTAAAACAGTAGTGTGTAGTTCCAGTAGTTAGCTACACCGCTACATGGTAAAACAGTAGTGTGTAGTTCCAGTAGTTAGCTACAGCGCTACATGGTAAAACAGTAGTGTGTAGTTCCAGTAGTTAGCTACACCGCAGACAAAATGAGAGAAAAAAATTCCAGAAAATCACATTGTAGGATTTTTTATGAATTTATTTGCAAATTATGGTGGAAAATAAGTATTTGGTCAATAACAAAAGTTTCTCAATACTTTGTTATATACCCTTTGTTGGCAATGACACAGGTCAAACATTTTCTGTAAATCTTCACAAGGTTTTCACACACTGTTACAGATTTTGCTGTGAAGAGACAGAATCATTAGATCATTTGTTTTGGTTATGTCCATATGTAGCTTGTTTTTGGTCGCAGGTTCAGGAATGGCTGAAGAATTGTAACATTTACCTGGAACTAACTCTGCAAATAGCACTTCTGGGTGATTTGAAAAGTCATAGTCAATCGATCAATAATATAATAATACTCTTAGCAAAAATGTTTATCTTTAATTTACATTCTGTAGAAACTATGAGAATAGAAAGGTTCAGAATTTTGTGAAACATCACAGCACAGTTGAAAAATATATGGCAAAGTAGAAATCAATCTGGGAGGGGTTGAGGGTAGCTGAAGGATGGGACTAAAAACAAACAAAAGATAACTAATGTAAAATATATTGTCTGTAAAATGTATAAACTGGAAGTAGAAGCCTAAGTGTAGTTGTCCATTAGTTTACTCCAATTAAGGGGAGGGCTAGTTGGGTTGGGGGAAAATATCACAGACAGTGTCACCAGCGAAGCACCCCAACACCATCACACCTCCTCCTCCATGCTTCACAGTGGGAACCACACATGCAGAGATCATCCGTTCACCTACTCTGCGTCTCACAAAGACACGGCGGTTGGAACCAAAAATCTCACATTTGGACTCATCAGACCAAAGGACAGATTTCCACCGGTCCGATGTCCATTGCTTGTGTTTCTTGGCCAAAGCAAGTCTCTTCTTCTTATTGGTGTCCTTTAGTAGTGGTTTTCTGTGTATTTCTAGGCTGATTCCTCACCGTTCTCATGATCATTGCAACTCCACGAGTTATATATATATATATATATATATATATATATATATATATATATATATATATATATATATACAGTGGGGAGAACAAGTATTTGATACACTGCCGATTTTGCAGGTTTTCCTACTTACAAAGCATGTAGAGGTAATTTTTTATCATAGGTACACTTCAATTGTGAGAGGAATCTAAAACAAAAATCCAGAAAATCACATTGTATGATTTTTAAGTAATTAATTTGCATTTTATTGCATGACATAAGTATTTGATCACCTACCAACAAGTAAGAATTCCGGCTCTCACAGACATGTTAGTTTTTCTTTAAGAAGCCCTCCTGTTCTCCACTCATTACCTGTATTAACTGCACCTGTTTGAACTCGTTACCTGTATAAAAGACACCTGTCCACACACTCAATCAAACAGACTCCAACCTCTCCACAATGGCCAATACCAGAGAGCTGTGTAAGGACATCAGGGATAAAATTGTAGACCTGCACAAGGCTGGGATGGGCTACAGGACAATAGGCAAACAGCTTGGTGAGAAGGCAACAACTGTTGGCGCAATTATTAGAAAATGGAAGAAGTTCAAGATGACGGTCAATCACCCTCGGTCTGGGGCTCCATGCAAGATCTCACCTCGTGGAGTTGCAATGATCATGAGAACGGTGAGGAATCAGCCCAGAAATACACGGGAGGATCTTGTCAATGATCTCAAGGCAGCTGGGACCATAGTCACCAAGAAAACAATTGGTAACACACTACGCCGTGAAGGACTGAAATCCTGCAGCGCCCGCAAGGTCCCCCTGCTCAAGAAAGCACATATACATGTCCGTCTGAAGTTTGCCAATGAACATCAGAATGTTTCAGAGGAGAACTAGGTGAAAGTGTTGTGGTCAGATGAGACCAAAATCGAGCTCTTTGGCATCAACTCAACTCACCGTGTTTGGAGGAGGAGGAATGCTGCCTATGACCCCAAGAACACCATCCCCACCGTCAAACATGGAGGTGGAAACATTATGCTTTGGGGGTGTTTTTCAGCTAAGGGGACAGGACAACTTCACCGCATCAAAGGGACGATGGACGGGGCCATGTATCATCAAATCTTGGGTGAGAATCTCCTTCCCTCAGCCAGGGCATTGAAAATGGGTCGTGGATGGGTATTCCAGCATGACAATTACCCAAAACACACGGCCAAGGCAACAAAGGAGTGGCTCAAGAAGAAGCACATTAAGGTCCTGGAGTGGCCTAGCCAGTCTCCAGACCTTAATCCCATAGAACATCTGTGGAGGGAGCTGAAGGTTCGAGTTGCCAAACATCAGCCTCGAAACCTTAATGACTTGGAGAAGATCTGCAAAGAGGAGTGGGACAAAATTCCTCCTGAGATGTGTGCAAACCTGGTGGCCATCTACAAGAAATGTCTGACCTCTGTGATTGCCAACAAGGGTTTTGCCACCAAGTACTAAGTCATGTCTTGCAGAGGGGTCAAATACTTATTTCCCTCACTAAAATGCAAATCAATTTGCATTGGTTGCAGGTAGCTTAGTGGTTAAGAGCATTGTGCCAGTAACCGAAAGGTTGCTGGTTCTAATCCCCGAGCCGACTAGTTGAAAATTCTGTCGATGTGCCCTTGAGCAAGGCACTTAACCCTAATTGCTCCTGTAAGTCGCTCTGGATAAGAGTGTCTGCTAAAATTAACATTTTTGACATGCGTTTTTCTGGATTTTTTTGTTGTTATTCTGTCTCTCACTGTTCAAATAAACCTACCATTAAAATTATAGACTGATCATTTCTTTGTCAGTGGGCAAACGTACAAAATCAGCAGGGGATCAAATACTTTTTTCCCTCACTGTATATGGGGGATTGGAAATGATGCAGTGATGGAAGCTACAATATATCTGCATAATAACCCCCAAAAAATAAACAAAATAATAATAATAATAATAATAATAATGTGTGGGTCTGTGTCAGTGGGTTTGTAACAGCTTTTTGAACCAGCGGCGGGCAGGACTGGCTTTGTCTGTCCCTAATTACAAGCTGTGTAGTGGGACTAGCGGAAACGTCACAGAGCTCTAATAATCACTAATGTAAAGCTGGTGAATTATTGGACTGATTGATGTTATAGGCAGGGGAAATTATGTCTCAGCGGGTGACAGTCCTGTTGCTGGGCAGTTTTATAAGCAAGCTAGCACACAGTAGGTAGCAAGAGTGGTTAGTGTGAGTCAATGCTGTGTTTGGACAGTGAATGTTGGGTATATGGTTAGTGTGAGTCAATGCTGTGTTTGGACAGTGAGGGCTGAGTATATGGTTAGTGTGAGTCAATGCTGTGTTAGGGCAGTGAATGTTGGGTATATGGTTAGTGTGAGTCAATGCTGTGTTAGGACAGTGAGGGCTGAGTATATGGTTAGTGTGAGTCAATGCTGTGTTAGGGCAGTGAATGTTGGGTATATGGTTAGTGTGAGTCAATGCTGTGTTGGACAGTGAATGTTGGGTATATGGTTAGTGTGAGTCAATGCTGTGTTTGGACAGTGAATGTTGGGTATATGGTTAGTGTGAGTCAATGCTGTGTTGGACAGTGAATGTTGGGTATATGGTTAGTGTGAGTCAATGCTGTGTTTGGACAGTGAATGTTGGGTATATAGTTAGTGTGAATCAATGCTGTGTTAGGACAGTGAATGTTGGGTATATGGTTAGTGTGAGTCAATGCTGTGCTAGGACAGTGAATGTTGGGTATATGGTTAGTGTGAGTCAATGCTGTGTTAGGACAGTGAGGGCTGGGTATATGGTTAGTGTGAGTCAATGCTGTGTTAGGACAGTGAATGTTGGGTATATAGTTAGTGTGAGTCAATGCTGTGTTTGGACAGTGAATGTTGGGTATATAGTTAGTGTGAGTCAATGCTGTGTTAGGACAGTGAATGTTGGGTATATAGTTAGTGTGAGCCAATGCTGTGTTAGGACAGTGAGGGCTGGGTATATGGTTGGTGTGAGTCAATGCTGTGTTTGGACAGTGAATGTTGGGTATATGGTTTGTGTGAGTCAATGCTGTGTTTGGACAGTGAATGTTGGGTATATGGTTAGTGTGAGTCAATGCTGTGTTAGGACAGTTAATGTTGGGTATATAGTTAGTGTGAGTCAATGCTGTGTTAGGACAGTGAATGTTGGGTATATAGTTAGTGTGAGTCAATGCTGTGTTAGGACAGTGAATGTTGGGTATATGGTTAGTGTGAGTCAATGCTGTTATTGGACAGTGAATGTTGGGTATATAGTTAGTGTGAGTCAATGCTGTGTTAGGACAGTGAGGGCTGGGTATATGGTTAGTGTGAGTCAATGCTGTTATTGGACAGTGAATGTTGGGTATATAGTTAGTGTGAGTCAATGCTGTGCTAGGACAGTCAATGTTGGGTATATGGTTAGTGTGAGTCAATGCTGTGTTAGGACAGTGAATGTTGGGTATATGGTTAGTGTGAGTCAATGCTGTGTTTGGACAGTGAATGTTGGGTATATGGTTAGTGTGAGTCAATGCTGTGTTTGGACAGTGAATGTTGGGTATATGGTTAGTGTGAGTCAATGCTGTGTTTGGACAGTGAATGTTGGGTATATGGTTAGTGTGAGTCAATGCTGTGTTTGGACAGTGAATGTTGGGTATATGGTTAGTTTGAGTCAATGCTGTGTTTGGACAGTGAATGTTGGGTATATGGTTAGTGTGAGTCAATGCTGTGTTTGGACAGTGAATGTTGGGTATATGGTTAGTGTGAGTCAATGCTGTGTTTGGACAGTGAATGTTGGGTATATGGTTAGTGTGAGTCAATGCTGTGTTAGGACAGTGAATGTTGGGTATATGGTTAGTGTGAGTCAATGCTGTGTTTGGACAGTGAATGTTGGGTATATGGTTAGTGTGAGTCAATGCTGTGTTTGGACAGTGAATGTTGGGTATATGGTTAGTGTGAGTCAATGCTGTGTTTGGACAGTGAATGTTGGGTATATGGTTAGTGTGAGTCAATGCTGTGTTAGGAGAGTGAATGTTGGGTATATGGTTAGTGTGAGTCAATGCTGTGTTAGGACAGTGAATGTTGGGTATATGGTTAGTGTGAGTCAATGCTGTGCTAGGACAGTGAATGTTTGGTATATGATTAGTGTGAGTCAATGCTGTGTTAGGACAGTGAGGGCTGGGTATATGGTTAGTGTGAGTCAATCCTGTGTTTGGACAGTGAATGTTGGGTATATGGTTAGTGTGAGTCAATGCTGTGTTTGGACAGTGAATGTTGGGTATATGGTTAGTGTGAGTCAATGCTGTGTTTGGACAGTGAATGTTGGGTATATGGTTAGTGTGAGTCAATGCTGTGTCTGGACAGTGAATGTTGGGTATATGGTTAGTGTGAGTCAATGCTGTGTTAGGACAGTGAGGGCTGGGTATATGGTTAGTGTGAGTCAATGCTATGTTAGGACAGTGAATGTTGGGTATATGGTTAGTGTGAGTCAATGCTGTGTTTGGACAGTGAATGTTGGGTATATGGTTAGTGTGAGTCAATGCTGTGTTTGGACAGTGAATGTTGGGTATATGGTTAGTGTGAGTCAATGCTGTGTTAGGACAGTGAGGGCTGAGTATATAGTTAGTGTGAGTCAATGCTGTGTTAGGACAGTGAGTGTTGGGTATATGGTTAGTGTGAGTCAATGCTGTGTTAGGACAGTGAATGTTGGGTATATGGTTAGTGTATGTCAATGCTGTGTTAGGGCAGTGAATGTTGGGTATATGGTTAGTGTGAGTCAATGCTGTGTTAGGACAGTGAATGTTGGGTATATGGTTAGTGTGAGTCAATGCTGTGCTAGGACAGTGAATGTTGGGTATATGGTTAGTGTGAGTCAATGCTGTGTTTGGACAGTGAATGTTGTGTATATGGTTAGTGTGAGTCAATGCTGTGTTAGGACAGTGAATGTTGGGTCTATGGTTAGTGTGAGTCAATGCTGTGTTAGGACAGTGAGGGCTGGGTATATAGTTAGTGTGAGTCAATGCTGTGTTTGGACAGTGAATGTTGGGTATATAGTTAGTGTGAGTCAATGCTGTGTTAGGACAGTGAGGGCTGAGTATATAGTTAGTGTGAGTCAATGCTGTGTTAGGACAGTGAATGTTGGGTATATGGTTAGTGTGAGTCAATGCTGTGTTTGGACAGTGAATGTTGGGTATATGGTTAGTGTGAGTCAATGCTGTGTTAGGACAGTGAATGTTGGGTATATGGTTAGTGTGAGTCAATAATGTGTTTGGAAAGTGAATGTTGGGTATATGGTTAGTGTGAGTCAATGCTGTGTTAGGACAGTGAATGTTGGGTATATGGTTAGTGTGAGTCAATGCTGTGTTTGGACAGTGAGGGCTGAGTATATGGTTAGTGTGAGTCAATGCTGTGTTAGGGCAGTGAATGTTGGGTATATGGTTAGTGTGAGTCAATGCTGTGTTAGGACAGTGAATGTTGGGTATATGGTTAGTGTGAGTCAATGCTGTGTTTGGACAGTGAATGTTGGGTATATGGTTAGTGTGAGTCAATGCTGTGTTTGGACAGTGAATGTTGGGTATATGGTTAGTGTGAGTCAATGCTGTGTTTGGACAGTGAATGTTGGGTATATAGTTAGTGTGAGTCAATGCTGTGTTAGGACAGTGAATGTTGGGTATATGGTTAGTGTGAGTCAATGCTGTGCTAGGACAGTGAATGTTGGGTATATGGTTAGTGTGAGTCAATGCTGTGTTAGGACAGTGAGGGCTGGGTATATGGTTAGTGTGAGTCAATGCTGTGTTAAGACAGTGAATGTTGGGTATATAGTTAGTGTGAGTCAATGCTGTGTTTGGACAGTGAATGTTGGGTATATAGTTAGTGTGAGTCAATGCTGTGTTAGGACAGTGAATGTTGGGTATATAGTTAGTGTGAGTCAATGCTGTGTTAGGACAGTGAGGGCTGGGTATATGGTTGGTGTGAGTCAATGCTGTGTTTGGACAGTGAATGTTGGGTATATGGTTAGTGTGAGTCAATGCTGTGTTTGGACAGTGAATGTTGGGTATATGGTTAGTGTGAGTCAATGCTGTGTTAGGACAGTGAATGTTGGGTATATAGTTAGTGTGAGTCAGTGCTGTGTTAGGACAGTGAATGTTGGGTATATGGTTAGTGTGAGTCAATGCTGTGTTAGGACAGTGAATGTTGGGTATATGGTTAGTGTGAGTCAATGCTGTTATTGGACAGTGAATGTTGGGTATATAGTTAGTGTGAGTCAATGCTGTGTTAGGACAGTGAGGGCTGGGTATATGGTTAGTGTGAGTCAATGCTGTTATTGGACAGTGAATGTTGGGTATATAGTTAGTGTGAGTCAATGCTGTGCTAGGACAGTGAATGTTGGGTATATGGTTAGTGTGAGTCAATGCTGTGTTAGGACATTGAATGTTGGGTATATGGTTAGTGTGAGTCAATGCTGTGTTTGGACAGTGAATGTTGGGTAAATGGTTAGTGTGAGTCAATGCTGTGTTTGGACAGTGAATGTTGGGTATATGGTTAGTGTGAGTCAATGCTGTGTTAGGAGAGTGAATGTTGGGTATATGGTTAGTGTGAGTCAATGCTGTGCTAGGACAGTGAATGTTGGGTATATGGTTAGTGTGAGTCAATGCTGTGTTAGGACAGTGAGGGCTGGGTATATGGTTAGTGTGAGTCAATGCTGTGTTAGGACAGTGAATGTTGGGTATATAGTTAGTGTGAGTCAATGCTGTGTTTGGACAGTGAATGTTGGGTATATAGTTAGTGTGAGTCAATGCTGTGTTAGGACAGTGAATGTTGGGTATATAGTTAGTGTGAGTCAATGCTGTGTTAGGACAGTGAGGGCTGGGTATATGGTTGGTGTGAGTCAATGCTGTGTTTGGACAGTGAATGTTGGGTATATGGTTAGTGTGAGTCAATGCTGTGTTTGGACAGTGAATGTTGGGTATATGGTTAGTGTGAGTCAATGCTGTGTTAGGACAGTGAATGTTGGGTATATAGTTAGTGTGAGTCAATGCTGTGTTAGGACAGTGAATGTTGGGTATATGGTTAGTGTGAGTCAATGCTGTGTTAGGACAGTGAATGTTGGGTATATGGTTAGTGTGAGTCAATGCTGTTATTGGACAGTGAATGTTGGGTATATAGTTAGTGTGAGTCAATGCTGTGTTAGGACAGTGAGGGCTGGGTATATGGTTAGTGTGAGTCAATGCTGTTATTGGACAGTGAATGTTGGGTATATAGTTAGTGTGAGTCAATGCTGTGCTAGGACAGTGAATGTTGGGTATATGGTTAGTGTGAGTCAATGCTGTGTTAGGACAGTGAATGTTGGGTATATGGTTAGTGTGAGTCAATGCTGTGTTTGGACAGTGAATGTTGGGTATATGGTTAGTGTGAGTCAATGCTGTGTTTGGACAGTGAATGTTGGGTATATGGTTAGTGTGAGTCAATGCTGTGTTTGGACAGTGAATGTTGGGTATATGGTTAGTGTGAGTCAATGCTGTGTTTGGACAGTGAATGTTGGGTATATGGTTAGTGTGAGTCAATGCTGTGTTTGGACAGTGAATGTTGGGTATATGGTTAGTGTGAGTCAATGCTGTGTTTGGACAGTGAATGTTGGGTATATGGTTAGTGTGCGTCAATGCTGTGTTTGGACAGTGAATGTTGGGTATATGGTTAGTGTGAGTCAATGCTGTGTTAGGACAGTGAATGTTGGGTATATGGTTAGTGTGAGTCAATGCTGTGTTTGGACAGTGAATGTTGGGTATATGGTTAGTGTGAGTCAATGCTGTGTTTGGACAGTGAATGTTGGGTATATGGTTAGTGTGAGTCAATGCTGTGTTTGGACAGTGAATGTTGGGTATATGGTTAGTGTGAGTCAATGCTGTGTTAGGACAGTGAATGTTGGGTATATGGTTAGTGTGAGTCAATGCTGTGTTAGGACAGTGAATGTTGGGTATATGGTTAGTGTGAGTCAATGCTGTGCTAGGACAGTGAATGTTTGGTATATGATTAGTGTGAGTCAATGCTGTGTTAGGACAGTGAGGGCTGGGTATATGGTTAGTGTGAGTCAATCCTGTGTTTGGACAGTGAATGTTGGGTATATGGTTAGTGTGAGTCAATGCTGTGTTTGGACAGTGAATGTTGGGTATATGGTTAGTGTGAGTCAATGCTGTGTTTGGACAGTGAATGTTGGGTATATGGTTAGTGTGAGTCAATGCTGTGTCTGGACAGTGAATGTTGGGTATATGGTTAGTGTGAGTCAATGCTGTGTTAGGACAGTGAGGGCTGGGTATATGGTTAGTGTGAGTCAATGCTATGTTAGGACAGTGAATGTTGGGTATATGGTTAGTGTGAGTCAATGCTGTGTTTGGACAGTGAATGTTGGGTATATGGTTAGTGTGAGTCAATGCTGTGTTTGGACAGTTAATGTTGGGTATATGGTTAGTGTGAGTCAATGCTGTGTTAGGACAGTGAGGGCTGAGTATATAGTTAGTGTGAGTCAATGCTGTGTTAGGACAGTGAGTGTTGGGTATATGGTTAGTGTGAGTCAATGCTGTGTTAGGACAGTGAATGTTGGGTATATGGTTAGTGTGAGTCAATGCTGTGTTTGGACAGTGAATGTTGGGTATATGGTTAGTGTGAGTCAATGCTGTGTTTGGACAGTTAATGTTGGGTATATGGTTAGTGTGAGTCAATGCTGTGTTAGGACAGTGAGGGCTGAGTATATAGTTAGTGTGAGTCAATGCTGTGTTAGGACAGTGAGTGTTGGGTATATGGTTAGTGTGAGTCAATGCTGTGTTAGGACAGTGAATGTTGGGTATATGGTTAGTGTGAGTCAATGCTGTGTTAGGACAGTGAATGTTGGGTATATGGTTAGTGTGAGTCAATGCTGTGCTAGGACAGTGAATGTTGGGTATATGGTTAGTGTGAGTCAATGCTGTGTTTGGACAGTGAATGTTGTGTATATGGTTAGTGTGAGTCAATGCTGTGTTAGGACAGTGAATGTTGGGTCTATGGTTAGTGTGAGTCAATGCTGTGTTAGGACAGTGAGGGCTGGGTATATAGTTAGTGTGAGTCAATGCTGTGTTTGGACAGTGAATGTTGGGTATATAGTTAGTGTGAGTCAATGCTGTGTTAGGACAGTGAGGGCTGAGTATATAGTTAGTGTGAGTCAATGCTGTGTTAGGACAGTGAATGTTGGGTATATGGTTAGTGTGAGTCAATGCTGTGTTTGGACAGTGAATGTTGGGTATATGGTTAGTGTGAGTCAATGCTGTGTTAGGACAGTGAATGTTGGGTATATGGTTAGCGTGAGTCAATAATGTGTTTGGAAAGTGAATGTTGGGTATATGGTTAGTGTGAGTCAATGCTGTGTTAGGACAGTGAATGTTGGGTATATAGTTAGTGTGAGTCAATGCTGTGCTAGGACAGTGAATGTTGGGTATATGGTTAGTGTGAGTCAATGCTGTGTTAGGACAGTGAGGGCTGGGTATATGGTTAGTGTGAGTCAATGCTGTGCTAGGACAGTGAATGTTGGGTATATGGTTAGTGTGAGTCAATCCTGTGTTAGGACAGTGAGGGCTGGGTATATATTTAGTTTGAGTCAATGCTGTGTTAGGACAGTGAGGGCTGGGTATATAGTTAGTGTGAGTCAATGCTGTGTTAGGACAGTGAATGTTGGGTATATGGTTAGTGTGAGTCAATGCTGTGTTTGGACAGTGAATGTTGGGTATATGGTATAAGGCTACAGAGACTTTCACCTCAGATTTCATAAAGGACAAAGGTCTATTAATCCCAACACTCGATGTGCCAGTGGTTCCCTATTTTATTTAGCTGCTGTCCACTCTGATGATGTCTATGTAGCTGCTGTCCACTCTGATGTCTATGTAGCTGCTGTCCACTCTGATGTCTATGTAGCTGCTGTCCACTCTGATGTCTATGTAGCTGCTGTCCACTCTGATGTCTATGTAGCTGTCTCTCCCCCCTCCCTGTAGCCTACCTTAGTGTTCCTCTCCCCCCTCCCTGTAGTCTACCTTAGTGTTCCTCTCCCCCCTCCCTGTAGCCTACCTTAGTGTTCCTCTCCCCCTCCCTGTAGCCTACCTTAGTGTTCCTCTCCCCCCTCCCTGTAGCCTACCTTAGTGTTCCTCTCCCCCCTCCCTGTAGCCTACCTTAGTGTTCCTCTCCCCCCTCCCTGTAGCCTACCTTAGTGTTCCTCTCCCCCCTCCCTGTAGCCTACCTTAGTGTTCCTCTCCCCCCTCCCTGTAGCCTACCTTAGTGTTCCTCTCCCCCTCCCTGTAGCCTACCTTAGTGTTCCTCTCCCCCCTCCTTGTAGCCTACCTTAGTGTTCCTCTCCCCCCTCCTTGTAGCCTACCTTAGTGTTCCTCTCCCCCTCCCTGTAGTCTACCTTAGTGTTCCTCTACCCCTCCCTGTAGCCTACCTTAGTGTTCCTCTCCCCCTCCCTGTAGCCTACCTTAGTGTTCCTCTCCCCCCTCCCTGTAGCCTACCTTAGTGTTCCTCTCCCCCCTCCCCCCTCCCTGTAGTCTACCTTAGTGTTCCTCTCCCCCCTCCCTGTAGCCTACCTTAGTGTTCCTCTCCCCCTCCCTGTAACCTACCTTAGTGTTCCTCTCCCCCCTCCCTGTAACCTACCTTAGTATTCCTCTCCCCCTCCCTGTAGCCTACCTTAGTGTTCCTCTCCCCCCTCCCTGTAGCCTACCTTAGTGTTCCTCTCCCCCCTCCCTGTAACCTACCTTAGTGTTCCTCTCCCCCCTCCCTGTAACCTACCTTAGTGTTCCTCTCCCCCCTCCCTGTAGCCTACCTTAGTGTTCCTCTCCCCCTCCCTGTAGCCTACCTTAGTGTTCCTCTCCCCCCTCCCTGTAGCCTACCTTAGTGTTCCTCTCTCCCCTCCCTGTAGCCTACCTTAGTGTTCCTCTCCCCCCTACCTGTAGCCTACCTTAGTGTTCCTCTCCCCCTCCCTGTAGCCTACCTTAGTGTTCCTCTCTCCCCTCCCTGTAGCCTACCTTAGTGTTCCTCTCTCCCCTCCCTGTAGCCTACCTTAGTGTTCCTCTCCCCCCTCCCTGTAGCCTACCTTAGTGTTCCTCTCCCCCTCCCTGTAGCCTACCTTAGTGTTCCTCTCCCCCTCCCTGTAACCTACCTTAGTGTTCCTCTCCCCCCTCCCTGTAGCCTACCTTAGTGTTCCTCTCCCCCTCCCTGTAGCCTACCTTAGTGTTCCTCTCTCCCCTCCCTGTAGCCTACCTTAGTGTTCCTCTCCCCCCTCCCTGTAGCCTACCTTAGTGTTCCTCTCCCCCTCCCTGTATCCTACCTTAGTGTTCCTCTCTCCCCTCCCTGTAGCCTACCTTAGTGTACCTCTCCCCCATCCCTGTAGCCTACCTTAGTGTTCCTCTCCCCCCTCCCTGTAGCCTACCTTAGTGTTCCTCTCCCCCCTCCCTGTAGCCTACCTTAGTGTTCCTCTCCCCCCTCCCTGTAGCCTACCTTAGTGTTCCTCTCCCCCTCCCTTTAGCCTACCTTAGTGTTCCTCTCCCCCCTCCCTGTAGCCTACCTTAGTGTTCCTCTCCCCCCTTCCCTATAGCCTACCTTAGTGTTCCTCTCCCCCCTCCCTGTAGCCTACCTTAGTGTTCCTCTCCCCCCTCCCTGTAGCCTACCTTAGTGTTCCTCTCCCCCCTCCCTGTAGCCTACCTTAGTGTGCCTCTCCCCCCTCCCTGTAGCCTACCTTAGTGTTCCTCTCCCCCCTCCCTGTAGCCTACCTTAGCGTTCCTCTCCCCCCTTCCCTGTAGCCTACCTTAGTGTTCCTCTCCCCCCTCCCTGTAGCCTACCTTAGTGTTCCTCTCCCCCTCCCTGTAGCCTACCTTAGTGTTCCTCTCCCCCCTCCTTGTAGCCTACCTTAGTGTTCCTCTCCCCCCTCCCTGTAGCCTACCTTAGCGTTCCTCTCCCCCCTTCCCTGTAGTCTACCTTAGTGTTCCTCTCCCCCCTCCCTGTAGCCTACCTTAGTGTTCCTCTCCCCCTCCCTGTAGCCTACCTTAGTGTTCCTCTCCCCCTCCCTGTAGCCTACCTTAGTGTTCCTCTCCCCCTCCCTGTAGCCTACCTTAGTGTTCCTCTCCCCCTCCCTGTAGCCTACCTTAGTGTTCCTCTCCCCCTCCCTGTAGCCTACCTTAGTGTTCCTCTCCCCTCTCCCTGTAGCCTACCTTAGTGTTCCTCTCCCCCCTCCCTATAGCCTACCTTAGTGTATTATCATTATAGGTAGACTAACAGTGTTGGAGAAGCTACTCAGAAGAAGTTAAGCTACACAAACGCCTCGATCACACCGACAGCGTCATTGCATTTTTGGTGAACCAGAAGTACATTCACTTCCAATGGAACGCTGGGTTTGCCTTGCAGAGGCAGTTGCAGTGCGTTCTGTGTGGTTCATACGTTGGATTTATTGAACGTGTGCGTCAGACTGTATTTGTAGACGGCTTGACAGAAATGGTAGCACAAGGTGAATGTTGAACTTTTGTTACACACATATCCAGATGATGCTGCGTACCCTTTTTACACCATGACTCTGGTGTAAAAGGCATTGAGCTACCCTTCAAAAATACAGTTTTACTTTTAGTTACAAATGAAAACATCCAAACTACTTTGTGAAAAATTATTATATGTAAATCTGAAATGTCATAGACGACAAAATGCACTTTGGGGTCATATGTAATTTAGCTTATTAAACACAAAAAACGTATTTGTTTCAAGTGAGAATGAGGCAGGTGTGATGCCGAAACAGAAACTAAATGATTGCCCATGCCGCTACATGGTAAAACAATAGTGTGTAGTTCCAGTAGTTAGCTACACCGCTACATGGCAAAACAGTAGTGTTTAGTTCCAGTAGTTAGCTACACCGCTACATGGCTAAACAAGTAATTAACTGAAAACACTACCTATATTTGAATTGAGTTCAACTAACACCAAGCTACTGCAACATGCAGTTGAGTTACTAGTTGAACTACGTGTAGTTCACTACTCCGCAACTCTGAAGACTAACAGTCACACGCCAATGACACGTTAGCTAGGCCTAAAAGGCTAGACCATAGAAACTACACTGAAATACTATTCTGTACCAGCTCTACCCTTTTATAAAGAGGAAACGAAATGACTTTTGATAGATCTTTTGTGAGGACACTATGGTGACCAGACCAGAAACTAACAAGCGAATAGTTCTCCTGTAGCTCAGTTGGTAGAGAATTGCGCTTACAACGCCAGGGTCGTGGGTTCGATTCCCACGGGGGGCCAGTATGAAAATGTTTGCACTCACTAACTGTAAGTCACTCTGGATAAGAGCGTCTGCTAAATGACTAAAATGTAAAAATAGCTGCAAAAGTGGAGATTCAGCACAATGGACAACAGCTGGCAGAAATCTACAAGGAGAAGCTTCAAAAGCACGGTAACACTTTATTTGGATAGTTCATCTGTAGATGCTCTACAGACTATCTACTAACCCTTAACCTTAATCCTAACCCTAATCCTAACCTTAGCAAGCAGTTGTTTATCAACAGATAGTTTGCTGATAGTATGACCATCTGTACAGCATCTGTTCAAATAAAATGTGACCAAAACCACTTCTGGCCACAGGGTCGTCACTAGTTAACACAGCCACAAAGTCATAAACCACGCCCATTTCTACCATTTCTGTTTATAAAATCAGATTTTCATAAATTTTTTCGATATAGTGAATTTTGACTTTGTGGCTTGTTATCTTGTGGAAACCTGGCCACAAGTACAAGTTAACTGGGAGATACATAGACATAGAAAGGAAGGCCTGAACTATGAAGGAAGGACTGAGCTATGAAGGAAGGACTGAGCTATGAAGGAAGGCCTGAACTATAAAGGAAGGACTGAGCTATGAAGGAAGGCCTGAGCTATGAAGGAAGGACTGAGCTATGAAGGAAGGCCTGAACTATGAAGGAAGGACTGAGCTATGAAGGAAGGCCTGAGCTATGAAGGAAGGCCTGAGCTATGAAGGAAGGCCTGAACTATGAAGGAAGGACTGAGCTATGAAGGAAGGACTGAGCTATGAAGGAAGGCCTGAACTATAAAGGAAGGACTGAGCTATGAAGGAAGGCCTGAGCTATGAAGGAAGGACTGAGCTATGAAGGAAGGCCTGAACTATAAAGGAAGGACTGAGCTATGAAGGAAGGCCTGAACTATGAAGGAAGGACTGAGCTATGAAGGAAGGCCTGAGCTATGAAGGAAGGACTGAGCTATGAAGGAAGGCCTGAACTATAAAGGAAGGACTGAGCTATGAAGGAAGGCCTGAACTATAAAGGAAGGACTGAGCTATGAAGGAAGGCCTGAACTCCAGAAATCCTTGACTTATTCCAAATTTGATTGTGTTACAGCCTGAATTCAAAATTGATTAAATTGAATATCTCATTTACATAAGTGCTATGACACTTCAAATTGAGCTCAGGTGCATCCAATTTCCTTTGATCATCCATGAGATGTCACTACTTGATTGGAGTCCACCTGTGGCCAATTAAATTGTTTGGACATGATTTAGAAAGAAACACACCTGTCTATATAAGGTCCCACAGTTGACAGGTCATGTCAGAGTAGAAACTATACCATGAAGTCCAAGGAATTGTCTGTAGATCTCTGAGATATACAGTGGGGAGAACAAGTATTTAATACACTGCCGATTTTGCAGGTTTTCCTACTTACAAAGCATGTAGAGGTCTGTAATTTTTTTATCATAGGTACACTTCAACTGTGAGAGACAAAAATCCAGAAAATCACATTGTATGATTTTTAAGTAATTCATTTGCATTTTATTGCATGACTTAAGTATTTGATACATCAGAAAAGCTGAACTTAATATTTGGTACAGAAACCTTTGTTTGCAATTACAGAGATCATACGTTTCCTGTAGGTCTTGACCAGGTTTGCACACACTGTAGCAGGGATTTTGGCCCACTCCTCCATACAGACCGTCTCCAGATCCTTCAGATTTCGAGGCTGTCGCTGGGCAATACAGACTTTCAGCTCCCTCCAAAGATGTTCTATTGGGTTCAGGTCTGGAGACTGGCTAGGCCACTCCAGGACCTTGAGATGCTTCTTACGGAGCCACTCCTTAGTTGCCCTGGCTGTGTGTTTTGGGTCGTTGTCATGCTGGAAGACCCAGCCACGACCCATCTTCAATGCTCTTACTGAGGGAAGGAGGTTGTTGGCCAAGATCTCGCGATACATGGCCCCATCCATCCTCCCCTCAATACGGTGCAGTCGTCCTGTCCCCTTTGCAGAAAAGCATCCCCAAATAATGATGTTTCCACCTCCATGCTTCATGGTTGGGATGGTGTTCTTGGGGTTGTACTCATCCTTCTTCTTCCTCCAAACACGGCGAGTGGAGTTTAGACCAAAAAGCTCTATTTTTGTCTCATCAGACCACATGACCTTCTCCCATTCCTCCTCTGGATCATCCAGATGGTCATTGGCAAACTTCAGACGGGCCTGGACATGCGCTGGCTTGAGCAGGGGGACCTTCCGTGCGCTGCAGGATTTTAATCGATGACGGCGTAGTGTGATACTAATGGTTTTCTTTGAGACTGTGGTCTCTTCAGGTCATTGACCAGGTCCTGTCGTGTAGTTCTGGGCTGATCCCTCACCTTCCTCATGATCATAGATGCCCCACGAGGTGAGATCTTGCATGGAGCCCCAGACCGAGGGTGATTGACCGTCATCTTGTACTTCTTCCATTTTGTAATAATTGCGCCAACAGTTGTTGCCTTCTCACCAAGCTGCTTGCCTATTGTCCTGTAGCCCATCCCAGCCTTGTGCAGGTCTACAATTTTATCTCTGATGTCCTTACACAGCTCTCTGGTCTTGGCCATTGTGGAGAGGTTGGAGTCAGTTTGATTGAGTGTGTGGACAGGTGTCTTTTATACAGGTAACGAGTTCAAACAGGTGCAGTTAATACAGGTAATGAGTGGAGAACAGGAGGGCTTCTTAAAGAAAAACTAACAGGTCTGTGAGAGCCGGAATTCTTACTGGTTGGTAGGTGATCAAATACTTATGTCATGCAATAAAATGCAAATTATTTACTTAAAAATCATACAATGTGATTTTCTGGATTTTTGTTTTAGATTCCGTCTCTCACAGTTGAAGTGTACCTATGATACAAATTACAGACCTCTACATGCTTTGTAAGTAGGAAAACCTGCAAAATCGGCAGTGTATCAAATACTTATTCTCCCCACTGTAGCTGTAATGAGGCATATACAGTGAGGAAAAAAAGTATTTGATCCCCTGCTGATTTTGTACGTTTGCCCACTGACAAAGAAATGATCAGTCTATAATTTTAATGGTAGGTTTATTTGAACAGTGAGAGACAGAATAACAACAACAAAATCCAGAAAAACACATGTCGAAAATGTTATAAATTGATTTGAATTTTAATGAGGGAAATAAGTATTTGACCCCCACTCAATCAGAAAGATTTCTGGCTCCCAGGTGTCTTTTATACAGGTAACGAGCTGAGATGTCAAGGCGTGCTGAAGGTGGGTGTGGTGGATGAATCATGCGCAGGACGCAGAGGCTCTGTCCAAAGGCTTTAGTGCCATCAAAGACAGAAGCACAATAAGCCCGAAGGCGAATACACGGCGCACACAGGCGACAAAACAAACGGCACACAAACATGTGCAAAATAACCTCTCCAAAACACTGGAGGGAAAATGTAGCTCCAACACGAAACAGAAGCGCAATCACACACAAACACAGACACACACAACGAGAACTAAATAGGACACTAACGAGGACTAACAAGACACAGGTGTACAACATCCAGACAAAACCAAACGAACATGAAACATAGATCGGTGGCAGCTAGTACTCCGGGGACGACGACCGCCGAAGCCTGCCCGAACCAGGAGGAGGAGCAGCCTCGGCCGAAACCGTGACATGAGATTAGGAGCACACTCTTAAAGGGAGTGCTCCTAATCTCAGCTTGTTACCTGTATAAAAAACACCTGTCCACAGAAGCAATCAATCAATCAGATTCCAAACTCTGCACCATGGCCAAGACCAAAGAGCTCTCCAAGGATGTCAGGGACAAGATTGTAGACCTACACAAGGCTGGAATGGGCTACAAGACCATCGCCAAACAACTTGGTGAGAAGGTGACAACAGTTGGTGCGATTATTCGCAAATGGAAGAAACACAAAATAACTGTCAATCTCCCTCGGCCTGGGGCTCCATGCAAGATCTCACCTCGTGGAGTTGCAATGATCATGAGAACGGTGAGGAATCAGCCCAGAACTACACGGGAGGATCTTGTCAATGATCTCAAGGCAGCTGGGACCATAGTCACCAAGAAAACAATTGGTAACACACTACTCCGTGAAGGACTGAAATCTTGCAGCGCCCGCAAGGTCCCCTTGCTCAAGAAAGCACATATACAGGCCCGTCTGAAGTTTGCCAATGAACATCTGAATGATTCAGAGGAGAACTGGGTGAAAGTGTTGTGGTCAGATGAGACCAAAATCAAGCTCTTTGGCATCAACTCAACTCGCCATGTTTGGAGGAGGAGGAATACTGCCTATGACCCCAAGAACACCATCCCCACCGTCAAACATGGAGGTGGAAACATTATGCTTTGGGGGTGTTTTTCTGCTAAGGGGACAGGACAACTTCACCGCATCAAAGGGACGATGGACGGGGCCATGTATCGTCAAATCTTGGGTATGAACCTCCTTCCCTCAGCCAGGGCATTGAAAATGGGTTGTGGATAGGTACTCCAGCATGACAATGACCCAAAAACACACGGCCAAGGCAACAAAGGTGTGGTTCAAGAAGAAGCACATTAAGGTCCTGGAGTGGCCTAGCCAGTCTCCAGACCTTAATCCCATAGAAAATCTGTGGAGGGAGCTGAAGGTTCGAGTTGCCAAACGTCAGCCTCGAAACCTTAATAACTTGGAGAAGATCTGCAAAGAGGAGTGGGACAAAATCCCTCCTGAGATGTGTGCAAACCTGGTGGCCAACTACAAGAAACGTCTGACCGCTGTGATTGCCAACAAGGGTTTCGCCACCAAGTACTAAGTCATGTTTTGCAGAGGGGTCAAATACTTATTTCCCTCATTAAAATGCAAATCAATTTATAACATTTTTGACATGTGTTTTTCTGGATTCTTTGTTGTTATTCTGTCTCTCACTGTTCAAATAAACCTACCATTAAAATTATAGACTGATCATGTCTTTGTCAGTGGGCAAACGTACAAAATCAACAGGGGATCAAATACTTTTTTCCCCCCTCACTGTATCTGGGGAAGTACAAAACACATTTCTAGAGTGTTGAAAGTTTCCAAGAGCATCATTGGGAAATTGAAAAAATATGGAACTTTCCAGACTCTGCCGTACTTCACCAATCTGGGCTTTATGGGAGAGTGGCCAGACGGAAGCCACTCCTGAGAAAAAGGCACATGAAAGCACAGCTGGAGTTTGCAAAAAGGCACATGAAAAACTCTGGCATAAAGATTTTATGGTCTGATGAGACAAAAATTATAACTCTTTGGCCTGAAAGCAAAGTGCTATGTCTGGAGAAAACCAGGCACAGCTCATCACCCGTCTATTAACATCCCTACCGGGAAGCATGATTGTGGCAGCATAATGCTATGGGGATGCTTTTGAGGAGCAGGGACTGGGAGACTGGTAAGGATAGAGGGAACAATGAATGGAGCCAAATACAGGCAAGCTCTTGATGAGAACCTGCTTCAGAGTGCAAACGACCTTAGACTGGGGTGAAGATTTACATTCCAACAGGACAATGACCCCAAGCATACAGCCAAAGCAACACTGGAACGGCTTCAAAACAAGAATGTGAAAGTCCTTGAGTGGCCCAGCCAAAGCGCAGACTTGAATCCCATTGAAAATATGTGGAAAGACTTGAAGATTGCTGTTCACCGCCTCTCCCCATCTAACTTAACAGAGCTTGAGAAAATCTGCAAGGAAGAATGGGAGAAAATCCCCAAATCCAGATGTGCAAAGCCGATACAGACATACCCAAGACGGCTCAAAGCTGTAATTTTCGCTAAAGGTGCTTCTACAAAGTATTGACTCAGTGGAGTAAATTCGATATTTATGTCATTTTGTCATTATGGGGTATCATGTGTAGATGAGTGATTTAAATAAAATACGATTTAATCCATTTCGAAATCAGTCTGTAATACAACAAAATGTGGAATAAGTGAAAGTGTATGAATATTTTCCGAAGGCACTGTAGACTGTAGCCGTCAATAATAGGGAATAAACCTGTTCTCTGAAATCTAGACCCTTCAGGTTCTCATTCTCTCTGTGTGTGTGTGTGTGTGTGTGTGTGTGTGTGTGTGTGTGATATTAAGGGCCCTTGCTGGCTGCTGTGCTCGCTGGTGCGTGAGGGAGAGGGGGGAGATTGATGGCGGGAACTGATGCTGCACGCACTGATATGAATCGCCTCATCAACTCCAAATTCGCTGCCTGCCCTCGTGCCTGTGACGCAATCCGTCTCTGCCACAGCCTGTTTTCTCAGAGGTTCCGGAGCACATTTTTATGGTTAATGCTCAAAGGGTAAAACAAAATCTATAAATCTATATGGCTCTGGCGCGCACAACATCAAGAGAAGAGATGTCGCCCCGGGAGACAGAGCGGTTATTCTCTCCAGCAGCTGAAGGGTTAAAGCTTGGAGTCTCTCTGTCCGTCTGTCTGTCTGTCTGTCTGTCTCTCTGTCTGTCTGTCTGTCTGTCTGTCTGTCTGTCTGTCTGTCTGTCTGTCTGTCTGTCTGTCTGTCTGTCTGTCTGTCTGTCTGTCTGTCTGTCTGTCTGTCTGTCTGTCTGTCTGTCTGTCTCTCTGTCTGTCTGTCTCTCTGTCTCTCTCTCTGTCTGTCTGTCTCTCTGTCTGTCTGTCTGTCTCTCTGTCTGTCTCTCTGTCTCTCTGTCTGTCTGTCTGTCTGTCTGTCTCTCTGTCTGTCTGTCTCTCTGTCTCTCTGTCTGTCTGTCTCTCTGTCTCTCTGTCTGTCTGTCCCATTCAATTTCCACATCTCCTTTCGTTTCCCCATTCAATCATTTTATCATTTAATGAACCCTGGCGTCTGTCCTGATCCTATTGGAGCAGTCAGTCAGATGTTGAAGCAGAAGATTATACAGTCCCATACATGAAAACTATTTTGATAGAATATGGAAAAAATAACTCCCCACCATACATTTCAGTCATAAGAGAAGATAAGAGAACTGTCACAACGGGAGATAGAAGAAGAGTGGCGGGAGAATCATTCGCCTTTGACTCAGGAATCAATGTGGCGTGAGAGCATCATTCCCTGTGCGGAACCGTGCGACGCATGCACAGTTTTTTTTTCTGAATGAAGTGGTGGCTGGTTCCAGTCAGAGGTGGTGTTCTACTCTGAGAACAGCAGCAGAAGAACCAGCATAAACAGCTTACAGGAGCAGTGGGGAGGTTGACTTACATCACATTCAGGAAAACATGAACAGATGCAGCATCTTGTGACCTATAGTATAATCTTTGTGACTGCAACTCCACACATGAACCCACATATGAACCCTTTAAAAATATGTCACAATAGCGAGCATAGATATTGAAAAAATGTCCAATTGATGTCATTTTTGTGCATCTAAGAACAATAACCTCGTCTTTTAATGTGGAAAACGTGTTGGAAGTTGGAACCTTGGTTTACCTGTAAAGGTACACTGTAATTTATATGGTAATTTTAGGTATTATCAACAGTTTAAAAAAAAGCATTTTACTGCAGCAAACTGTAAATTATAGTGCATTGTGGGAAAATGCAACATGCAACAGTTTCAAAGATTGTACTGAGTGACATATCATTTGAGGAAATCAGTCAATTGAAATAAATTCATTAGGCCCTAAACTATGGATTTCACATGACTGGCATTACCGATATGCATCTGTTGTTTACAGATACCTTAACAAAACATGGGCCTCACAATGGGCCTCAGGATCTCGTCACATTATTTCTGTTCAAATTACCATCTTATGCCTGCCCATACCATATCCCCACCGCCACCATGGGGCACTCTGTTCACAACGTTGACATCAGCAAACCGCTCGCCCACACGACGCCATACACATGGTCTGCGGTTGTAAGGCGTTTGGACTTACTGCAGAATTGTCAAAAACGACATTGGAGGTGGCTTACGATATAGAAATTAACATTCAATTCTCTGGCAACAGCTCTGGTGGACATTCCTGCAGTCAGCATGCCAATTGCACGCTCCCTCAAAACTTGAGACGTCTGTGGCATTGTGTTGTGTGGCAAAACTGCACATTTTAGAGTGGCCTTTTATTGTCCCCAGCACAAGGTGCACCTGTGTAATGATCATGCTGTTTAATCAGCTTCTTGATATGCCACATCTGTCAGGTGGATAGATTATCTTGGCAAAGGAGAAATGCTCACTAACAGGGATGTGAACAAATTTGTGCACAACATTTGAGAGAAATACGCTTTTTGTGCGTATGGAAATGTTTCGGGGATCTTTTATTTCAGCTCAAGAAACATGGGACCAACACTTTGGTCCGATCCTTTGACCTGGTTGGGCTAGACGCAAGCCGTTTTCACTGTAGTAACCATCATGCTATTGAATCTGCACTCACCTTTTTCTCTTGGACACTCGGAAACAACAGCGAAGCCTAATCAATACAACAATTATCATCTGGGAGCTTTTTTTACCTAGTCGCACAGTGCTCCCTAAGTAAAACTCCTAGTCGCACAGTGTTCCTAAGTAAAACTCCTGGTCGCACAGTGCTCCCTAAGTAAAACTCCTGGTCCCACAGCAAAATATTTCGTCACATAGAGTGCCTTCGGAAAAGTATTCAGACCCCTTGACTTTTTCCACATTTTGTTACATTACAGCCTTATTCTAAAATGGATTTTAAAAATACTATCCTCAGCAATCTACACGCAATACCCCATAATGACAAAGCGAAAAGAGGTTTAAAAAAAATTTATTTAAAGAAATACGTATTTACATAAGTATTCAGACCCTTGGTATGAGACTCGAAATTGAGCTCAGGTGCATCCTGTTTCCATTGATCATCCTTGAGATGTTTCTACAACTTGATTGGAGTCCACCTGTGGTAAATTCAATTGATTGGACATGATTTGAAAAGGCACACACCTGTCTATATAAGGTCCCACAGTTGAAAGTGCATGTCAGAGCAAAAACCAAGCCATGAGGTCGAAGGAATTGTCCGTAGAGCTCCGAGACAGGATTGTGTCGAGGCACAGATCTGGGGAAGGGTACCAAAACATGTCTGCAGCATTGAAGGTCCCCAAGAACACAGTGGCCTCCATCATTCTTAAATGGAAGAAGTTTGGAACCACCAAGACTCTTCCTAGAGCTGGCCGCCTGGCCAAACTGAGCAATCGGGGGAGAAGGGCCTTGGTCAGGAAGGTGACCAAGAACCCGATGGTCACTCTGACAGAGTTCTAGAGTTTCTCTGTGGAGATGGGAGAACCTTCCAGAAAGACAACCATCTCTAAAGCACTCCACCAATCAGGCCTTAATGGTAGAGTGGCCAGACGGAAGCCACTCCTCAGTAAAAGGCACATGACAGCCCACTTGGAGTTTGCCAAAAGGCACCTAAAGACTCTCAGACCATGAGAAACAAGATTCTCTGGTCTGATGAAACCAAGATTGAACTCTTTGGCCTGAATGCCAAGCGTCACGTCTGGAGGAATCCTGGCACCATCCCTACGGTGAAGCATGGTGGTGGCAGCATCATGCTGTGGGGATGTTTTTCAGCGGCAGGGACTGGGAGACTAGTTAGGATCGAGGGAAAGATGAACGGAGCAAAGTACAGAGAGATCCTTGATGAAAACCTGCTCCAGAGCGTTCAGGACCTCAGACTGGGGCGAAGGTTCATCTTCCAACAGGACAACAACCCTAAGCACACAGCCAAGACAACGCAGGATTAGCTTTGGGACAAGTCTCTGAATGTCCTTGAGTGGCCCAGCCAGAGCCCGGACTTGAACCTGATCGAACATCTCTGGAGAGACCTGAAAATAGCTGTGCAGCAACGCTCCCTATCCAACCTGACAGAGCTTGAGAGGATCTGCAGAGAAGAATGGGAGAAACTCTCCAAATACAGGTGTGCCAAGTTTGTAGCGTCACACCCAAGAAGACTCAAGGCTGTAGTCGCTGCCAAAGGTGCTTCAACAAAGTACTGAGTAAAGGGTCTGAATACTTATGTAAATGTCATATTTCATTTTTTTTTTTGTCTAAACCTGTTTTGGTTTTGTCATTATGGGGAATTGTGTGTAGATTGATGAGGGAAAAAAAAAACAATTTAATCAATTTTAGAATAAGGCTGTAACGTAACAAAATGTGGAAAAAATCAAGGGATCTGAATACTTTCCGAATGCACTTTAGTGATTAGTTCATTGACCATAACTACAGGCCGTATACAGTGTTCCTCACTGAGATCCCTGAATTCCTATCACTTTAGCGCCCTGGCCCCATCAATTTAAAATGTATAGGGGACAGATTGGAGTGGCAGCAAGTCTTAAAACTTAAGTGGGTGAGCATTTAGCCATGTCCTTTTGGTCTGTTTTGCCCTGTAGTCACTGCCAGTTTGGAAGCCAACACCAAAACACCAAATATTCATTAATATACAATCATGTGTAAACACTTAGCAGCCAACATGCTTGCACCAATCCCATGAAATTACAGTCAAATACTGTGAAATTAGTGTATCCACGTATTAAAGGGATACTTCAGGATTTTGGCAATGTGCCAACATTCTAAAATAACCACTTCCTTATAGGTGTCCTTTTGGTCTGTTTGGCCCTGTAGACACTGTAAAGAGGTTACCATGAATAAATAACCCCTTCCTTATAGGTGTCCTTTTGGTCTGTTTGGCCCTGTAGACACTGTAAAGAGGTTACCATGAATAAATAACCCCTTCCTTATAGGTGTCCTTTTGGTCTGTTTGGCCCTGTAGACACTGTAAAGAGGTTACCATGAATAAATAACCCCTTCCTTATAGGTGTCCTTTTGGTCTGTTTGGCCCTGTAGACACTGTAAAGAGGTTACCATGAATAAATAACCCCTTCCTTATAGGTGCACTGTCCTTTTGGTCTGTTTGGCCCTGTAGACACTGTAAAGAGGTTACCATGAATAAATAACCCTTCCTTATAGGTGCACTGTCCTTTTGGTCTGTTTGGCCCTGTAGACACTGTAAAGAGGTTACCATGAATTTGACAGTAGTTTACACACAGCTCGGTGACAAGTCAAATTCTGTATTTCATATCGCAGTACACATAGTGTAATATAAATATGGTATCAAAGCAAGTACTGTGTAATGACACTCAATACCTCCCCAGAGTCAGTTTTACCCACTAAGCAATGAGTCGGGGTCTGAGCCTTCTCAGGTCTCTCCTCCACCCGTTACGGGGTCTGAGCCTTCTCAGGTCTCTCCTCCACCCGTTACGGGGTCTGAGCCTTCTCAGGTCTCTCCTCCACCCGTTACGGGGTCTGAGCCTTCTCAGGTCTCTCCTCCACCTGTTACGGGGTCTGAGCCTTCTCAGGTCTCTCCTCCACCCGTTACGGGGTCTGAGCCTTCTCAGGTCTCTCCTCCACCCGTTACGGGGTCTGAGCCTTCTCAGGTCTCTCCTCCACCCGTTACGGGGTCTGAGCCTTCTCAGGTCTCTCCTCCACCCATTACGGGGTCTGAGCCTTCTCAGGTCTCTCCTCCACCCGTTACGGGGTCTGAGCCTTCTCAGGTCTCTCCTCCACCCGTTACGGGGTCTGAGCCTTCTCAGGTCTCTCCTCCACCCGTTACGGGGTCTGAGCCTTCTCAGGTCTCTCCTCCACCCGTTACGGGGTCTGAGCCTTCTCAGGTCTCTCCTCCACCCATTACGGGGTCTGAGCCGCTGAAGCCTCCCACCATTAGTTCTGACAAATTGAAAACCCTACGTAAAGGCTAATCTGAAGATGGTGCTGGCTGAGGCTAAAACTGGCAAGTGTAGATGGAATAGGGATATTGTTATCCACATCGGCACCAACGATGTTAGAATGAAACGGTCAGAGGCCACCAAGCGCAACATAACGTCAGCGTATAATCTAGCTAGAAATCGAGTAAAGTGTAAGGGGGAGGGGGGGGGGGGGGGGTGGTGGTGATGAGATCTATATTGAGTAATTGTCTCTGGCCCCTCCCAGTTAGGAGGACTGATGAGATCTACATCGAGTAAGTGCCGGCAGAGTAATTGTCTCTGGCCTGCTGAGGAGTGATGGACTCCATCCTAGCTGGAGGGGTGCTACAGGACCAAGCCTGGCCTGCTGAGGAGTGATGGACTCCATCCTAGCTGGAGGGGTGCTACAGGACCAAGCCTGGCCTGCTGAGGAGTGATGGACTCCATCCTAGCTGGAGGGGTGCTACAGGACCAAGCCTGGCCTGCTGAGGAGTGATGGACTCCATCCTAGCTGGAGGGGTGCTACAGGACCAAGCCTGGCCTGCTGAGGAGTGATGGACTCCATCCTAGCTGGAGGGGGGCTACAGGACCAAGCCTGGCCTGCTGAGGAGTGATGGACTCCATCCTAGCTGGAGGGGTGCTACAGGACCAAGCCTGGCCTGCTGAGGAGTGATGGATTCCATCCTAGCTGGAGGGGTGCTACAGGACCAAGCCTGGCCTGCTGAGGAGTGATGGACTCCATCCTAGCTGGAGGGGGGCTACAGGACCAAGCCTGGCCTGCTGAGGAGTGATGGACTCCATCCTAGCTGGAGGGGGGCTACAGGACCAAGCCTGGCCTGCTGAGGAGTGATGGACTCCATCCTGGAGGGGTGCTACAGGACCAAGCCTGGCCTGCTGAGGAGTGATGGACTCCATCCTAGCTGGAGGGGTGCTACAGGACCAAGCCTGGCCTGCTGAGGAGTGATGGACTCCATCCTAGCTGGAGGGGTGCTACAGGACCAAGCCTGGCCTGCTGAGGAGTGACGGACTCCATCCTAGCTGGAGGGGTGTTACAGGACCAAGCCTGGCCTGCTGAGGAGTGATGGACTCCATCCTAGCTGGAGGGGTGCTACAGGACCAAGCCTGGCCTGCTGAGGAGTGATGGACTCCATCCTAGCTGGAGGGGTGCTACAGGACCAAGCCTGGCCTGCTGAGGAGTGACGGACTCCATCCTAGCTGGAGGGGTGCTACAGGACCAAGCCTGGCCTGCTGAGGAGTGATGGACTCCATCCTAGCTGGAGGGGTGTTACAGGACCAAGCCTGGCCTGCTGAGGAGTGATGGACTCCATCCTAGCTGGAGGGGTGCTACAGGACCAAGCCTGGCCTGCTGAGGAGTGATGGACTCCATCCTAGCTGGAGGGGTGCTACAGGACCAAGCCTGGCCTGCTGAGGAGTGATGGACTCCATCCTAGCTGGAGGGGGGCTCTCATCTTATCTACCAACATAGACAGGGCTCTAACTCCTCTAGCTCCACAATGAGATAGGATGCAGGCCAGGCAGCAGGCTGTTAGCCAGCCCAATGAGACAGGGTGCAGGCCAGGCAGCAGGCTGTTAGCCAGCCTGACAGCTTAGTGGAGTCTGCCACTAGCACAGTCAGGGTAGTCAGCTCAGCTATCCCCCATTGAGACTGTATCTGTGCCTCGATCTAGGTTGGGCAAAACTAAACATGGCGGTGTCCGCCTTAGCAATCTCACTGGAATAAAGATCTTCTCCATTCCTGTCATTATTGAAAGAGATTGTGATATCTCACATCTCATAATAGGGCTACTTAATGTTAGATCCCTCACTTCCAAGGCAGTTATGGTCAATGAACTAATCACTGATCATAATCTTGATGTGATTGGCCTGACTGAAACATGGCTTAAGCCTGATGAATTGACTGTGTTAAATGAGGCCTCTCCTCCTGGTTACACTAGTGACCATATCCCCCGCGCATCCCGCGAAGGCAGAGGTGTTGCTAACATTTACGATAAATTTCAATTTACGAAAAAATTAATTGCAGTACAGTATACTCAATCACTTTTTATAGCTGCTGACTACAGGCCGTATACAGAATTCCTATCGGACCTTGTAGTCATGGCAGATAATATTCACATTTTTGGTGACTTCAATATTCATATGGAAAAGTTCACAGACCCACTCCAAAATGGCTTTCGGAGCCATCATCGACTCTGGGTTTTGCCTAATATGTCTCCAGACCTAAGCATAGCCACAGTCATACCCTGGATCTAGTTTTGTCCTGTGGAATGAATATTGTGGGTCTAAATGTTTTTCCTCATAATCCTGGACTATCGGACCACCATCTTATTACGTTTGCAATTGCAACAAGCTTTCCAAGCTTCCAGAAAATCAGAAAATTCCAGAAAACTGGAATGGAAATGGCGATCCACCAAACTGGAAGTCTTCCGACTAGTTTGGAAAGACAGTGCCGTGCAATATTGAAGAGCCCTCACTGCTACTCGATCAGCCTACTTTTCCATCCTGATTGAGAAGAATAAAAACAATCCCAAATGTATTTTTGATACTGTCACAAAGCTAACTAAAAAGCAGCATTCCCCAAGTGAGGCCTTCACTTCAGTATTGATGAATTCATGAACTTCTTAGAAGAAAAGGTTACTCCTCTTTGAATATGTGTATTTCTCCAAAAGTAAGTTGTCCTGAGTCTGCACAGAACTGTCAGGACCTAGGATCAATGGAGACACTAAAGTTTCTTAATCCTGTATCTCTTGACACATTCACAAAAATAGTCATGGCTTCTAGACCTTCCAGCTGCCTTCTGGACCCTATTCCAACTAAACTACTGAACGAGCTCCTTCCTGTGCTTGGCCCTCCTATGTTGAACATAATAAACGTCTCCCTATCCTCCGGATGTGAACCAAACTCACTAAAAGTGGCAGTAATAAAGCCTCTCATGAAAAAGCCAAACCTTGACCAGGAAAATAAATAAAAACTATCGACCTTTATCGAATCTCCCATTCCGCTTTAAAAAAAAAGCTTTTACGCAGCAACTCACTGCCTTCCTGAAGACAAATGATGTATACGAAATGCTTCAGTCTGGTTTTAGACCCCATCATAGTACTGAGACTGTATTTATTTGTATTTATTATGGATCCCCATTAGCTGCTGCCAAGGCTTACAATACATTCATTACAGAATTTACAACACACTAAGTGGGTGCCCTCAGGCCCATACTCCACTACCACATATCTACAACACAAAATCCATGTGTACGTGTGTGTATAGTGCGTATGTTATCATGTGTGTGTGCATGTGTCTATGTTTGTGTCTCTTCACAGTCCCCCCTGTTCCATAAGGTGTATTTTTACCTGTTTTTTAAATCTGATTCCATGTAGTCATGGCTCTATGTAGTACTGTGCGCCTCCCATAGTCTGTTCTGGACTGGTGGCATGTCTTGTGGGGTATGGATGGGTGTCTGAGCTGTGTGCTAGTCGTACTTTCAAATACCTCTCACAAGTACAAGTAGTGATGAAGTCAATCTCTCCTCTACTTTGAGCCAGGAGAGATTGACATGCATATTATTAATATTAGCTCTCTGTGTACATCCAAGGGCCAGCCGTGCTGCCCTGTTCTGAGCCAATTGCAATTTTCCCAAGTCCCTCTTTGTGGCACCTGACCACATGACTGAACAGTAGTCTAGGTGCGACAAAACTAGGGCCTGTAGGACCTGCCTTGTTGATAGTGCTGTTAAGAAGGTAGAGCAGCACTTTATTATGGACAGACTTCTCCCCATATTAGCTACTGTTGTATCAATATGTTTTGACCATGACAGTTTCCAATCCAGGGTTACTCCAAGCAGATTAGTCACCTCAACTTGCTCAATTTCCATATTATTTATTACAAGATTTTGTTGAGGTTTAGGGTTTAGTGAACGATTGGTCCCAAATACAATGCTTTTAGTTTTTTTAATATTTAGGAGAAACTTATACCTTGCCACCCACTCTGAAACTAACTGCAGCTCTTTGTTAAGTGTTGCAGTCATTTCAGTCACTGTAGTAGCTGAAGTGTATAGTGTTGAGTCATCCGCACATATAGACACTCTGGCTTTACTCAAAGCCAGTGGCATGTCTTTAGTAAAGATTGAATAAAGTAAGGGGCCTAGACAGCTGCCCTGGGGAATTCCTGATTCTACCTGGATTATGTTGGAGAGGCTTCCATTAAAGAACACCCTCTGTGTTCTGTTAGACAGGTAACTCTTTATCCACAATATAGCAGGGGGTATAAAGCCTAAACACATACGTTTTTCCAGCAGCAGACTATGATCTATAATGTCAAAAGCCGCACTGAAGTCTAACAAAACAGCTCACACAATACTTTTATTATCAATTTCTCTCAGCCAATTATCAGTCATTTGTGTAAGTGCTGTGATTGTTGAATGTCCTTCCCTATAAGCGAGCTGTTGTTAAAATGTGTACTGTAATATCGCACTGTATCTGGTCAAATACAATTTTTTCCAAAACTTTACTAAGGGTTGGTAACAGGCTGATTGGTTGGCTATTTGAGCCAGTAAAGGGGGCTTTACTATTCTTAGGTAGCGGAATGACTTTTGCTTCCCTCCAGGCCTGAGGGCACACACTTCTGCAGCATTAGTAAAGATGTGATCAATACATGTTGATGATTTCATTCCTGTGCTGTTTGTAACTACCCTGGTAAATTGACTGATAACCTGAACCAGGTTGCAGGCACTGGTTACAGTTTGAAGCTTTTTCTTGAGTGGGCAGCTTGATGAAAGCCAGTCAATATTTAAATAACCCAGAAAATATACCTCTCTGTTGATATCACATACATTATCAAGCATTTCACACATGTTATCCAGATACTGACTGTTAGCACTTGGTGGTCTATAGCAGCATCCCACAAGAATGAGCTTCAGGTGAGGCAGATGAACCTGTAGCCATATTACTTCAACAGTATTTAACATGAGATCCTCTCTAAGCTTTACAGGAATGTGGTTCTGAATATAAACAGCAACACCTCCACCATTGGCATTTCTATATTTTCTGTAAATGTTATAACCTTGTATTGCTACCACTGTATCATCAAAGGTATTGTCGAAGGAAGTTTCAGAGATAGTCAGAATATGAATGTCATCTGTTACTAGCGAGTTATTAATTTAATTAACCTTGTTTCTTAAGCTACATATGTTAACATGGGCTATTCTGAGCACTTTTCTGGGATGCTTGCTTGTTTTCATTGCTTTACTGGGAAGCTTAGCAGAAGTAGATATTCTCATGTTATTTATGTTAGTGCAGGGTGAGCTGCACACAGTGGACCTCCTACTAGGGCACACCACCTCAGTGCTAACAGTATAAATCTGGTTCATAGACACTTGATTGCTGCATACAATAGTTGTAGGATCAGCAGAAGCTTTCAGGGCAGTTAGAGGGACATAAATTAGGTTACTTACATTGTGTCTACCAATGCCCATGTTATAATGTACATTTGCTAAAGCATTATGATGACTCAGCGACACAAGGTAGGGATTAACTGAGCTGGGCTTGGGTCATTGATAAGTGATTGTCTCAATGCAGCCTTATAATGCTGTAAAAGGATCCAGGAACCCAAATGATTTGGGTGGATCACATCCTCTTTATAAAACGTGTTTTGTTTCTAAAAGGTATCGAAATTGTCAACAAAAGTTACACCCATTGAGCTGCAATAATCACGTAGCCAGTTGTGAAGAGAAAGAATCCTGCTAAAGCGTTCAATGTCACGATTCAGAGAGGGCACAGGGCCAGATATGATGGGTCTTTTGTTAGTGTCTAGCAGAGAGTCAATCAGCTCTTTGAAATGCAGTTTCAACTGTTCAGAGCTGCCCTTCATAATGTCATTAAAACCCAGCTGGACTACGATAGAGTCGATGTCCATGTCCTGGCGTAGAACATTCGGGAGCAGCTTAGTAATGTAATTTACTCGAGCGCCGGGATAGCACATTGTTGTTGCACCAGGAACAGTCAAATTTCTTACCATGGAGCTGCCCAAAATCACGGCTGGCGAGAAGGATGAGGAAATCCGCCCACTCTCACACTTCACAGGATGGTGCAGGCCTCCGACAGATGAAGAAGCCCTGCTCGATCCAGAGCAGGGATGGAAGGTTACCGACGTTGACTTCGACATCAGGAGGAGTAGGCTGCAGACACAGGTACGAAGGTGCAGGAAGATCAGGCTCCAGGGCGGCGAAACTATTGGTTTTTTGTATCCGCTCCGGCCATCTGGTTGGGAGTGTAGACTGCTTCGCGGGAGGCCGCTGTCTTCGGCTTCCACGGCTCGTGACATGCAACCATCGTTGATTGCCATGCTTCTCCTGCTGTGCTCCTTCGACTCCGCTATCAGATGGGGGAGGAGAAGCAGGAGATGGCTTCCATGGCGAATGAACCCCGGGCAACACCGGCCAGTCGCATAATGACAAACTATAAGACGGAGATGCATCCAACATGCACGAACGCCGTCCAGGCATAGAAAAGGTAAGCATTCCACTCTGCGTTTTCCCCAGTTTCTTACGTAGGCTGGCGACCTGCATGATCAAGGAAGCCACCTCAAGCCTATAATCCTCGGCAAGCAAACAATTGCTGCATTGGAACTCTGAGTGATCCGGTTTGTCCTGAAACAAAGCGTAGTAGATACAGCTCCTACAGCGCTGGAAATGTTAATTTACTTCTCCAGACAAAGAGGGCTCCATTGGAAAACCCATCTGGGACTAACTCATGAAGGTGGTAAATTACCTTTTAATGGCGTTAGACCAAGGCTCTGCATCTGTTCTCGTGCTCCTAGACACCATCGATCACGTTCTTTTGGAGAGATTGGAAAACCCTAATTGGTCTACAAGGACAGGTTTCTGCTTTGTTTAGATCTTATCTGTCAAAAATATATCAGTTCATCTCTGTGGATGGTTTGTCCTCTGACAAATCAATGGTAAGTTTTGGTGTTCCTCAAGGTTCCGTTCTAGGAACACTATTGTTTCCAATATATATTCTACCTCTTGGTGATGTCATTCAGAAACACAATGTCAACTTTCATTGCTATGCGGACGACACACAGCTCTACATTTTGATAACACATGGTGAAGCACCAAAAAATGCTTAGCCTGGAAGCCTGGAAGCCTGGAAGCCTGTGTTTCAGACATAAGGAAGTGGATGGCGGCAAATGTTTTACTTTTAAACTCAGAGATGCTAGTTCTAGGTCCCAATAAACAAAGAGATCTGCTGTTTGATCTGACAATTAATCTTGATTGGGTAGCTTTTTTCCATCTTCATAACATTGCAAAAATCTGACACTTCTTGTCTAAAAATGATGCAGAAAAGCTAATCCATGCTTTTGTCACTTCTAGATTAAACTACTGCAATGCTCTCCTCTCCGGCTACCCGGATAAAATACTAAATAAACTTCAGTTAGTGCTAGATACGGCTGCTATATTCTTGACTAGAACCAAAAAATATGATCATATTACTCCAGTGCTAACCTCTGGCTTCCTGTTAAGGCTAAGGCTGATTTCAAGATTTTACTGCTAACCTACACAGCATTACATGGACTTGCTCCTACATACAGTATCTCTCCGATTTGGTCCTGCAGTACATACCTACATGACGCTACCGTCAAAAGATGCAGGCCTCCTTATATTCCAGCTGGAGGCAGGGCTTTCTCCTATGGAGCTACATTTTTTATGGAATGGTCTGCCTATCCTTGTGAGAGATGCAGACTCAGTCTCGACCTTTAAGTCTTTACTGAAGACTCATCTCTTCAGTAGCACATATGATTGAGTGTAGTCTGGCCCAGGGGTGCGAAGGTGAACGGCAAAGCACTGGAAAGATGAAGCGCCCTTGCTGTCTCTGCCTGGCCAGCTCCCCTCTCTCCACTGGGATTCTCTGCCTCTGACGCTATTACAGGGGTTGAGTCACTGGCTTGCTAGTGCTCTTCTATGCCATAGCTAGGAGGGGTGCATCACGTCATGCCAGGCTTTTTTCTGCTACAGTCACTGTACTCGACTTGAGTGGTTTGAGTCACAGACGTGATCTTCCTGTCCGGTTTTGCACCCCCTCGGGCTCGTGCGGTGGAGGAGATCTTTGTGGGCTATACTCAGCCTTGTCTCAGGGTAGTAAGTTGGTGGTCTGTTGATATCCCTCTAGTGGTGTGGGGGCTGTGCTTTATTAAAGTGGGTGGGGTTATATCCTGCCTGGTTGGCCCTGTCTGGGGTATCGTCGGACGGGGCCACAGTGTCCCCCAATCCCCCCCCCCCCCCCGCCCCGTCTCAGCATCAAATGTGCAGGGGGGGTAGGGTCAGTCTCTCCTATCTGGTGTAAGTTTTCTGTCTTATCTGGTGTCCTGTGTGAACTTGAGTATGCTCCCTCTAATTCTCCCATCTCTTTCTCGCTCTCTCTCTCCCCTCCCGGAGGACCTGAGCCCTAGGACCATGCCTCAGAACTACCTGGCCTGATGACTCCTGGCTGTCCCTGGCTATGGAACCCTGTCCTGTTCACCGGACGTGCTACCTTGTCCCGGACCTGCTACCTTGTCCCAGACCTGCTGTTTTTGACCCTCTGTCTCCCTCTCCCTCTCTCTCTCGCCCTCTCCCTCTCTACCTCACCTGCTGTCTCGACCTGAATACTCAGCTAGGAAAAGCCAACTGACATTTACTCCTGAGGTGCTGACCTGTTGCACCCTCTACAACCACTGTGATTATTATTTGACCCTGCTGGTCATCTATGAATGTTTGAACATCTTGGAGAACAATCTGGCCTTAATGGCCATGTACTCTTATAATCTCCACCCGGCACATCCAGAAGGGGACTGGCCACCCCTCAGAGCCTGGTTCCTCTCTAGATATCTTCCTAGGTTCCTGCCTTTCTAGGGAGTCTTTCCTAGCCACCGTGCTTCTACATCTGCATTGCTTGCTGTTTGGGGTTTTAGGCTGGGTTTCTGTATAAGCACTTTGTGACATCTGCTGATGTAAAAACTGCTTTATATATATTGTTTTATTGATTGATTGAATACCGTAAAATATACTGTATTTTACTGTAAAAAACGAAATGCTACCGTAATCGGAATGAATTAATTAATTAAAGGGATACTTGGGGATGTTGGCAATGAGGCCCTTTATATACTCCCCCAGAGTCAGATGAACTCGTGGATAACATTTGTATGTCTCTGTGTCCAGTATGAAGAAAGAGCCAAACTAGCGCTAGCGCAATTGCTAACTAGCTTTAGCACAATGACTGGAAGTCTATGGGTATCATGCACAGACTTCCAGTCATTGTACTAACTCTAGTTAGCATTGGCTTGCAATTTCCTTCATACTGGACACAGAGACATAAACATGTTATCCAGGAGTTCATCTCTGGGGGAGTAGATAAAGGGCCTCATTGCCAACATCCCAAAGTATCCCTTTAATTCATTCATTCATTCCGATTACGGTAGCATTTCGTTTTTTACAGTATAAAACAGCACATTTTACGGTATTGTACTGTGTCATTACACAGTACTTGCTTTGATACCGTATTTACAGTTGAAGTCGGAAGTTTACATACACTTAGGTTGGAGTCATTAAAACTCGTTTTTCAACCACTCCACACATTTCTTGTGAAGAAACTATAGTTTTGGCAAGACAGATTATTTCACATAATTTATTGTATCACAATTCCAGTGGGTCAGAAGTTTACATACACTAAGTTGACTGTGCCTTTAAACAGCTTAGAAAATTCCAGAAAATGACGTCATGGCTTTAGAAGCTTCTGATAGGCTAATTGACATAATTTGAGTCAATTGGAGGTGTACCTGTGGATGTATTTCAAGGCCTACCTTCAAACTCAGTGCCTCTTTGCTTGACATCATGGGAAAATCAAAAGAAATCAGCCAAGACCTCAGAAAAATAATTGTAGACCTCCACAAGTCTGGTTCATCCTTGGGAGCAATTTCCAAACGCTTGAAGGTACCACGTTCATCTGTACAAACAATAATACGTAAGTATAAACACCATGGGACCACGCAGCCGTCATACTGCTCAGGAAGGAGACGTGTTCTGTCTCCTAGAGATGAACGTACTTTGGTGCGAAAAGTGCAAATCAATCCCAGAACAACAGCAAAGGACCTTGTGAAGATGCTGGAGGAAACAGGTACAAAAGTATCTATATCCACAGTAAAACGAGTCCTATATCGACATAACCTTAAAGAACACTCAGCAAGGAAGAAGCCACTGCTCCAAAACCGCCATGAAAAAGCCAGACTACGGTTGCACATGGGGACAAAGATCGTACTTTTTTGAGAAATGTCCTCTGGTCTGATGAAATGAAAATAGAACTGTTTGGCCATAATGACCATCGTTATGTTTGGAGGAAAAAGGGGAAGGCTTGCAAGCCGAAGAACACCATCCCAACTGTGAAGCACCGGGGTGGCAGCATCATGCTTGGTCGCAAATGGGTCTTCCAAATGGATAATGACCCCAACCATACTTCCAAAGTTGTGGCAAAATGGCTTAAGGACAACAAAGTCAAGGTATTGGAGTGGCCATCACAAAGCCCTGACCTCAATCCTATAGAAAATGTGTGGGCAGAACTGAAAAAGCGTGTGCGAGCAAGGAGGCCTACAAACCTGACTCAGTTACACCAGCTCTGTCAGGAGGAATGGGCCAAAATTCACCCAACTTATTGTGGGAAGCTTGTGGAAGGCTACCCGAAACATTTGACCCAAGTTAAACAATTTAAAGGCAATGCTACCAAATACTAATTAAGTGTATGTAAACTTCTGACCCACTGGGAATGTGATGAAAGAAATAAAAGCTGAAATAAATCATTCTCTCTACTATTATTCTGACATTTCACATTCTTAAAATAAAGTGGTGATCCTAACTGACCTAAGACAGGGAATTTTTACTAGGATGAAATGTCAGGAATTGTGAAAAACTGAGTTTAAATGTATTTGGCTAAGGTGTATGTAAACTTCCGACTTCATCTGTTATATTACAGTAGGTGTACTGTAATATGAAATACAGAATTTTACTTGTCACTGAGCTGAGTGTAAACTACTGTCAAATTCATGGTAACCCCTTTACAGTGCACCTATAAGGAAGGGGTTATTTTAGAATGTTGGCACATTGTTTAAAGCCACTAGAGTAATATTTGTGGTCATATAATCCAATGAGAATGAATAGGCCTAACCGTTCTGGGAGTGGATAATGGACCTATAGGCCTAACCGTTCTGGGAGTGGATAATGGACCTATAAGCCTAACCGTTCTGGGAGTGGATAATGGACCTATAGGCCTAACCGTTCTGGGAGTGGATAATGGACCTATAGGCCTAACCGTTCTGGGAGTGGATAATGGACCTATAGGCCTAACCGTTCTGGGAGTGGATAATGGACCTATAGGCCTAACCGTTCTGGGAGTGGATAATGGACCTAAAGGCCTAACCGTTCTGGGAGTGGATAATGGACCTATAGGCCTAACCGTTCTGGGAGTGGATAATGGACCTACACCCAGTTTTGCGGGGCTCGATGTGGGTATTTCAATGAATCACCTAAGAACAATATTTCCTTAGTTGGTAGCATTTTTAAATAAAAAAAGTAACGTCACTCCTGTATCACGTTTAGTGTATGTTTACGAGATGAGATTCTCTCTGCAACATCACCAGACTGGGTCCACTGCTCTGTGATTTCGTGGTAATTTCATCCAACTGCTTTCATCGTGGTGCTGAATATCAGATTTTTACCAAAGGCTCCTCAGAAAATTGCTCTCCGGTCATAAAGTTTGCCGACCCACAGGTGTCCCTCTGGCCACCAACCCACGCAGACTGACA